>NC_134103.1:18259237-18560308 GCF_000715075.1 Nicotiana tabacum
TTACTTTATGTGAGGCGAAAACCATTACACCGTTTGAGCCAAAGATTTTACTTTGTCTGAAGCGAAGACCATTACACCGTCTGAGCTAAAGACTTCTTTTTATTTGAGAATTTGACTTTCTTTATCTGTGGCAAAGACCATTACACCGTCCAAGCCAAAGATTTTGCCTTTTTCATACTTGGTAGGATTAGTCTTGAGATATGACACATTATATTGTGAATTTAAGGCCATGAATATTACATTTCTAAGTTAAGTGCTAATAAATACTTTTCTCTTTTTTTTACAGTCTAAACATGGTTTACTTCAAAGACTCAACACTTTCTTCCCAGCCAAAACGCACCAAATTTCAGCCATTAAACGGCCCAAAAACGAGCTCCAAATAACCACCAAACTCCACCAGCCTTTAACTCCATAAAAGTTGGTCACTTCCAGCCACAAAGCCCCAAAAACGAGCTGGAAATCCACCCCAAACAAACCCTTTCTCACTCCAAAAATGACTCCGAAATAGCCCAGAAACCATGCCTTAAACCACCCCAAACATACTTGAAAATGCTGCCCTAAACAGCCCCAAATCTCAGCTGAAAAACCTCCCAAATATCAGCTTCTTTCTCCTCCAAAAACACGAAAATCAATGCATAAATTCCAGCAGTTTTCTCCATTTAAACCCAGCTGAAAAACAGTACAAAACATCATTGAAACCCAACTTCTCACCTCCAAAACAGCCCCGGAAAAATAGTTAAAGCTTCTGAGTCAAGTCGAGTTTGTGTGGTCGTCGTTTGAGTTTTACGGCGAGGTTTTGAGTCGCCGACGAGGTCTTGGTCAAGGTCAATGGCGTGGGTTCCGGTCTTGGTTTATTCGAAACAGATCTCTCTGTACGTTGGCTTGAAGATTCATCTAATAAAAGTTCCAAGTTGGCGTTCTGTTGGTCTATTTCGTAAAGTTTGCAGTCTGCTTTATTTAGAGGTTTGAGTTAGCTTCTCATTGCGAATTCTTAATATGTTCCTTTAGATTCAATTTGTTGTTTCCTGTGATTAGTTATTCGTTAATGTTTTCTTTGTTTTGATTTGTTCGCTCTACCGGCTATTTGATTCATCATTTTAATGACTTTATTGCATTACTGTTAATTTTGGTAAACATTTGATTAACTTTATTCATCTCTATGTTGGGTTGCTTTTTCTTTTAGTCCTAATTAGTTGTTTCTATGACGTTTGCTTGATTTGTTGTTTTGAAGCATTTGCTTAATTACTTGCATGAATATTAGTACTCTGTTTAGTCCTAGACTTAGAAATGAAATTCGATTGGTCTATTTGATTCCATTTGTGAATTTGATTAAGGCATTTGGGCTGTATATATAAGATACAAGAACGAGTAGGCCATTATCTGTCTTGTAGGCCGGCCTTTATTACATTTTAGCCAAATTTTCTTGTTCTGCTAGGCCCACGAGGCATTAAGCAGTAATTCAAGTCCAGCAAGCCTTTTTTTAAAGGGATTTTTACCTTCATATACACTATTTGAAACCTTATTACCCTCCCTACTCAAGTTTTAATTTAATTATATGGTCATATACAATTTACCAATTATATACAAATAAGTTTTAAATGAGTATCCCTTTATATTAGGAATTTTTTTATGCTTTCTTGTTGTATAGAGTTTTAATAAAATTCATCAATGGATTTCAATCGTTTTAACTTAGCAATTTTTTTTTCATGTTGCACAATTGGTGTTCAAATTGAAATTGTCAATCAATAAATTTTGAAGGTATTTGACTCTCCACCATTGACAGCCATTAAAAAGCTTTGAAGCTTTGAAATCGAATTTGGGTTTTCAAAAATCATTATTTGTTTGGATTGGGTGTTGTTGCAAATAATTAAGAATATTATTTGGAGTTTATATCTCAATTTTGAAGGTGTTTTGGTGAAAATTAGACTTGATTTTGGCTGAATTTCATATTAAAACTCGTCGAAGAAGAAGAAGAAGAAGAAGAAGAAGAAGAAGAAGAAGAAGACGACATGACATACAATATACTTACGAAATTATAGTAAAGTTATATTATAATTGTATGTAAATTATATTCTGTTGTAGTTATGTATTTTTTTATTTGAATGTTGTATGAAAGTTGAAAAATAGTTGTATAATGTATGAATCGTTGTATAAAATTTGTAGTTAAGTTATCAATACTATCTTTTTACATAAAGTTGTTGATATGTATCAAAATTGTATTAAGAGAGTAAGTTTTGATTGAAATTTTGGAGAGGAAGAAGCACACACCACAGAAAAAATATATATATAAATCAGATACAAAATATATACAAAAGACATATTGTATAAAATTTATATAAAAATTATATTTAAGTTGTATGATATTGTAGTTATATTTAACTGGGTAGAAATAATGTATGAAAGTTGTAGATAAGTTATAAATAAGTTTTATAATATATAATTAGTTGTATGAAATTTATTTTTACTATGTATAAATCAGATACAAAATATACAAAAGATATATTGTATAAAATTTGTATTTAAGTTATATGATATTGTAGTTGTATTTAACTAGGTAGAAATAATGTATGAAAGTTGCAGATAAGTTGTAAATAAGTTGTATAATATATAATTAGTTGTATGAATTTTATTTTTACTATGTATGTTGTAGATATTTAAATTTGCATTAAATTTGTACGAAATTTATTTTTAATTTGTATGTTGATGTACCATATATTGATTAGAAATAGAGATTTTATGTGTTTAGTTTGAATATAAATATGCAATAAAGTTTAGATTCAGTAGAAGTTCTCTTTTAGATCTTGTTAAAATTCGTCCCAAATACTCCTTAACTGTCTATATAAAACAGTTCACACTACGCAATATGCAGTTCAAAAACTAAAAGCAAAATGTGCAATTTTTTAAGAAATAAATAAACTTGCAAGCTTTATTAATTTGCATGTGATTCTTCTTCAACAATATCTATGAAATAATAAGCAAAATTTATTTCGATGGTAATGTAAGATACTATATGTGCTGTCAACAGTGAGCTTTTTTCTTTGGGATAAGTCACAATGAAAATTTTTATACTCCCTGCTTCCTATTTTGTTTTTACTCCTTTTTGTTAAAATCCGTCCCAAAATATGCAATTACTTGATTTGTTTTATGGAAATATATTGACTATTGGGAGTATCATTGGTCCCAATATTCTAGAGAGAAGAGGGGAGAGATGTCACGATCCAAAATCCCACCACAAGCGTCGTGATAGCACCTAGTCTCTAAGACTAAGTAAGCCGATTTTCATTACATTTTGAAGCCATTTTTTTTTTATAAATGAAACCAACAACGGAAATAATTATAACAACCTCTCAAGACTCGTAGTACTGAGTCACGAATTCTAACATAATACATGAAATGATCTCAATGATCGAATACTCAATACTGTTTGATTAAAAATTAACAGTACAATAAAATGAATAGACTCCAAGGGACTGCGACGACCAAGTAGCTCTACCTTGAATCTTTGCGATCACACTCTAACTCTGTCCAGGTCCGATACCTCCAATACCTGGCTCTGCACAAAAATGTGCAGAAGTGTAGTATGAGTACACCACGGTCGGTACCCAGTAAGTATCAAGACTAACCTCAGTGGAGTAGAGACGAGGTACAGTCAAGACACTCACTAGTCAAATAACCTGTATAATATAGCATTATACAATAGTACTGGAAAACAACTAGCAATGATAACAACAAACTCAACCAGTGATATAACAACAAGGCAATAAGAACATCATAATTATTACTCAGGCGAATAAGGAACACAAGTACAATCAACAAGTCAAGTCCTTCAAATATAAATCCTTCACATATTATTCTTTAAGATAAATATATTTCGAATATACTTCTTTTGAATAATTATCTTTCAAATATAATTCTTTTCAATAAATATATTTTCAAGTAAAAGTCACCATGTGACACCTCATTTCACAATTATAAAAATTACGGGTCTCAGCCCACTTTCATATTTTCCACGGCACCTCGTGCCCATATTTCTATCACCATCACACGGACAACTCACGTGTCAATAATAAAATCATCATATTTTTCCTCGGCACCTCATGCCCATATATATTTTCATAACTGCATGGATAACTCACGTACCAAAATATCAATGTATATAAGATCCGCAAGATCAATTTATTTTCAATAAAGTAAGGTTAAAATATTTAAATCAAGTAAGAAATCAACAAAAAGATAGTTTATTTTAGAAATCGTTTGAGAGAGGAAAAATGACATTTCCTTTAAAATAAAGCATCAGATAAACTACTGATTTGGATATAAAATTTATTAAATTAAACATACTGGAAATTTTCTTTTATTTAAAACAACTCAATCATCAAAGACAAGTACAACCCAAAAATACAAATCCTCAAAGTCTCGTACGAAAAAGTCAAGCTCAACACAATACATCAAGAAATACAAAACACTTAATATTAAGTCAAATAATACATCACGAAAAACAGAAGAATTTACAAATTACTAAAAAAAAAAATAATAACTAAGGGCAAGTGCAAACATAGTCCCGAAGTAAGTGCTCAACATGGGATCTTCCGAGATACCGCCTCATAGTCCCAAAATAAATATTCAACAATAACAATGCCCCCAGGCCATCACAAATCAATCCCCGACATAGCCCCCCTTGTCTCGCCACGTGTGCAATAGTAAAGTAAATGCCCGCCTTGTCTCGCCATACGTGTATAATAATGTTCTCACCTTATCTCGCCACATGCGCAAAACCCACATATATATAAATAGCCCGCCTTGTCATGCCGCATGTGTATAAATTAATAGTAATAATAGCACGGCAGAAACCTCGTGCAAACACCCGAACATAACTCCCACAATATAATGTGCCAATATTACATCTCATAAATTGCACCTCAAGTGCTAAAATATTATAACATAGCATAGATTTCACATCAAATGCTCAATTATTACAACTTATCACAGATTGCACATCAAGTGCTCAAATATTATAATTTATCACAAATTGTACATCAAGTGCTCAATTATTACAAATTATCATAGATTGCACATCAAGTGCTCAAATATTACAACTTATCACAGTTTGCACATCAAGTGCTCAAATATCACAACTTGCCACAAAAATCAACAATACCTTATTTTCCACAATAAGGAGTCTATGGCTCGACCATAATGTGCACAAAAATCTTAACAAAATATCCGAAAGTGAACAACTCAACAAAATAATATTTCACATAAAAATCAAGGTGACAATCACACCAAATCATCATGTAAAAATAATTCCAACAAACAAGGATGTAGGCATGACAAATAGAGAATTTAATAAGTGCCAATAATTTCCAATTTAATACATAAGGGCGTCAAAGGATTTTTAATCAATGAAATTCGCACATATAAACCAAGTACGTACTCGTCACCTCGCGTACATGATTTTAAATTACACAATTTGCACATAAGACTCAATGCCTTAGGGAGAATTCCCCCACTCGAGGTTAAGCAAGACACTTTTCTTTTTTTTTTGAAGTTAGACCGATATTCCAAAATCGCCTTCTTGCTTGAATTGACCTCCGGACGGCTCCAATCTTTATTGAGCCCTCCTTACGTTACTACGAGGTTCCGAAAATTCTAGCAATTTCAATCTATTTAGAAGCATAACAAAAGTGAACCATAATTATGAAGATTTTCATGGTTTCAACTCATTTGAGCATTTTATCAAACACTAGGTGTGCAAATTTGGTTACAAGGTTCTTTTACAAGATTTTATTCATTCAAAAACCCAATCTTTACTTATTTGATCTCAATAATATTTCCACAAACCTTATTGGTACAAGCATATATACATAATACTCTTACACCTAAGAATCAAACTTCCAGTCACCAATCTTTTACCCCAAACTCGAAATTGAAGACTAGGGATTGAATCTTACCTCTTTGATGAAGATCTTGTGATTAGCTTCATTGATTCTTGAAGATGGGATGATTAGAATGTTAGGTTCCCTCCTTCTCTCTCTAAAATGCTCTTACCTCTCTCTATAACCCTCAGAAAAATACCCCAAAATAAGCCCCAAAGCCTATTTATCAAAATGGGGCCGGGTTATGAAAATAGAAAAATTAACCCTCCGAAAGCAGGTCTGCGGTCGCATAATGGACCGCAGAATGGGTATGCGGGCCGAAAAACTGATCGCAAAATTGGTGCACAGAACTGGGCTCTTCTGGTCCATTCTGTGACCAGTTTGCGTTCGTAGTAGCAGTTTTGCTATCGCATAATTGTTTTGCGATCGCATAATTAGTTGCAGAATTGTATTTTTTCAGCCTTTGGTAATTTAGTCATAACTTCGTGTAGGAGTATCCAAATGATGAACGGTTTGAAGCTTTGGAAATTAGACACATAGAGCTTTCCTTTGATAGGTAACACACTATATAACTCTTCATATCAATAGAGGTATGCTTGTTTGAAGTTAGGTCTTGTGCGAACTCACTTGAAACTTTAGTCTATTATGAAAATTCCAACTTCAACATTCGATGCCGAAACCTATCGAATCAAGTCCGATTGACCTCAAATTTTACACACAAGTCATAAGTAACATAACGGACCTATTCCAATTTCTAGAATCTGATTCTTACCTCGTTATCAAAAACTCAACCTTCGATCAAACTTTCCGAAAATCGTCTATTTTCCAACTTTTGCCAAAACGCGTCGAATTGTCCTACGGACTTTCAAATCCAAATCCGAACACGCGCCTAAGTCCAAAATTACCATACGAAGATATTGCCATCATCAATATTCTATTCCGAGGTCGTTTGCTCAAAAGTCAACTCTTTGGTCAACTCTTTCCATTTAAGTTTCAAAATGAGAATTTGTCTTTCAATTAAATTCTAAATCTTCCGAAAATCAAACTCGTCCACACCCGCGGGTCATAATACATATTATGAAGTTGCCCGGGACCTTAAGTCATTGAATGGAGCGTTAATTCTTAAAATGACAAATCGGGTCGTTACATTCTCCACCTCTTAAACATACGTTCGTCCTCGAACGTGCCAAGAATCTTTCTGAGGACTTTATATTACTGAGTGTATTTTTACACACAAACTTGTGGGTGATTCTACATTTCCCGCAATTTAACACGGGTCCGACGACACCATCTCAATTGAGATTATTTCTTTTCTCCATTCTTATAAGTTTTAAAGCAAATTCCCTAACTCTCCAATCATTTCCAAAAGGCCTGATTTTTACTTCGACACACGGTATTAGTCTCAACTGGCTATAGTAACCCGTGCCTATGCACACATCAAATTTTTTTGATAGTGTTAAAGTACTTCAAAAAAACATTCTGGGCTGCTACATTCTTCCCCGCTTAGGATCATTCGCCCCCAAATACATAACATATTTATCTCTTCCTTTGCATATCTCAATCCTCCAAATTTTACTAACTCCCAAATTTTTCAGAAATTTCGGCAGAGTCCCCACTGTAATTGGGCCTATCCACCTGCCAGAGTAACACCAAAACCACTCTTAACAACACATCCACAACACAACAAAATACCACAAGGTATATATCAATAACACCAATCTTAGCATTACAAGCACTGCATTATCATAATGACATTAGGATATGAAGCACATCATTGCTTATCACCACATCTCTGATCTTAAAAGTTGTTGTTCATAATTAATTCCAGCATCATCAATTAATCTCATATTAACTACCACCTCATTTCGAATTTTCACAACACTGACAACAGAATGTGAGGCATGAAGACCTCATGATTGCTTACTCGGATTGATGAGTCACATTTAACGTCACATGGGCACTCATCTCATAAGTTAAAATTCAATGTTTACAACACAAAAATGGTTGAATATGCAGAGAAAATATACAAGAATTATCATATAAGCCTAACAGGCATGACTCCCTATTAATATTATTGTACAACTAAATTTTACAAAGGGAGAATTTTAAACTCATAAATATTTCACCACAAGGACCTCGTCCTTATATAGCTTTCACTGGGGCTTGTAGCCCGGTTTAAATATTTCACATCATATAAAAATGCGAGGATCTCATCTTCAACTCCGAATCACAAGTATTTTGCACATTGAGCCAACTGAAATTTTCAATTTCCTTTCTTTTCTTCTGTTCAATATATTTCATAAACAGTTTTCACAACACATAATGAACCCTCTGGTAGGACATATAATTCATAAAAATTGGAATCAAAAATTCCGAAATCACATCAAAACTCAAAGTAGTGAGAAACAAAAAGTAACATTTTGACTTATAGCCCTCAATGCTGTACAAAATAAAAATGATAGACACATGCTAACATCATCAAACCTCTCAACAGGGATACACATGTGAGTGGTTCACAAAATTTTGAAGCTTACCCTAAGTAGAGCATAATATGAGGACTCACCTTAATATTCAGATCTAAATCAAATTAAGGGAAATCAGGATCATATCCTTTTTATAACAAATCAGGATCATACCTGTAACGACACCATCTGGTGTATCAGCCTCAACCAAATCATAGCATTTATAACAACGAGTCGGGCCTCCACCTCTTAGGCGCCCACTGCCCGTCTGTCCTCCACCTCTAACTGACTGTGCACATGAAGTATTAACTGGAATAAAGCTTGTAGTTAGAGTGTTATGATGAAATCTACCCCTCCCAAGTCTAGGACAATTTCTATTGATGTGTCTAGTATCACCACACTCATAACAACCCATCTGAGGGTTCGACTGCTCACACTGAGTCTGTGTCGGATAACTGGAATAACCATTATATGAACCCCGTGCTGGTGGTGCATTAAAGAACTTACTGGAATACCCCGAGTATTCTGAAATTATTTTCATGACCCCGTTGATACTGAAATGTAGAATTATTAACGACACGGGGATACCGCAAGTCCCAGCATCATCCCATACAAATCTCAGCTCTTAATCATATACAAGTTTCGGAGAACCTTTCCAATACAACATACATACATCTCAGGCCAAAACTCATATAACACATGGTCCCGCAATCTGATCATTGATAGTGGACTCCCTCACTTGGCGCGAAGCCATATGACACATTCTGATGATCTACAATACTAACCTTTATCGCTCGTAGGATATCGGTCATAAGATACCTCAAGCCATTTATTTTGCGCATGCCATCCTTGTGATAGTTAAACTCGCTTCCTCCAGTGCCTTTGTTACGTATGTACCCTTAGCTAAATAGAAATATCATGCGAACTACATAGTCTCTAATACCACCAACTATTTCAGATCTACATCCATCCCGTGACCCTACCACAATTGTGATGATTAGGAAATTAATTAAACCTTCTTAATATCATATTTATCAACCAGATGTCAGAACCTGCTGCACCTCAATGTGCACAACTGAATGATCACTTAATACTTCCGCATCCTCGATCTGGACGACATATTGTAATAATGGTTGAGCAACCCTGGGCCCCTTATAACCCCTCTATAGTATCACAAACTGTTGGCGCATAGTTGATACCGAGTGCGCAATTTCATACACGAGTGGATGCAAAAGAACATAAGATATATGCTTCAAGCTGAATAAATGTCGCACGATAAGGAAAGAAACAAGTGAAATTTCCTAACAGTTCTGTAGCCTCTCGAAGATAAGTACAGACGTCTCTGTACCGATCCGCAAGACTCTTCTAGACTTTTTCGTGACTCGTAGGACCTATGAACCTAGAGCTCTGATACCAACTTGTGACGATCCAAAATTCCACCACAAGCGTCGTGATGGCACCTAGTCTCTAAGACTAAGTAAGCCGATTTCCATTACATTTCAAAGCCATTTTTTTTAATAAATGAAACCAACAACGGAAATAATTATAACAACCTCCCAAGACTCGTAGTACTGAGTCACGAACTCTAACATAATACATGAAATGATCTCAATGATCGAATACACAATACTGTTTGATTAAAAATTAACAGTACAACAAAATGAACAGACTCCAAGGGACTGCGATGACCAAGCAGCTCTACCTTGAATCTTTGCGATCACACTCTAACTCTGTCCAGGTCTGATAGCTCCAATACCTGGCTCTGCACAAAAATGTGCAAAAGTCTAGTATGAGTACACCACGATCGGTACCCAGTAAGTATCAAGACTAACCTCAGTGGAGTAGAGACGAGGTACAGTCAAGACACTCACTAGTCAAAAAACCTGTACAATATAGCAGTATACAATAGTACTGGAAAACAACTAGCAATGATAACAACAAACTCAACCAGTGATATAACAACAAGGCAGTAAGAACATCATAATTATTACTCAGGCGAATAAGGAACACAAGTACAATCAACAAGTCAAGTCCTTCAAATATAAATCCTTCACATATTACTCTTTAAGATAAATATATTTCGAATATACTTCTTTTGAATAATTATCTTTCAAATATAATTCTTTTCAATAAATATATTTTCAAGTAAAAGTCACCATGTGACACCTCATTTCACAATTATAAAAATTACGGGTATCAGTCCACTTTCATATTTTCCACAGCACCTCGTGCCCATATTTCTATCACCATCACACGGACAACTCACGTGTCAATAATAAAATTATCATATTTTTCCTCGGCACCTCATGCCTATATTATTTTCATAACTGCACGAACAACTCACGTACCAAAATATCAATGTATATAAGATCCGCAAGATCAAGTTATTTTCAATAAAGTAAGGTTAAAATATTTAAATCAAGTAAGAAATCAACAAAAAGATAGTTTATTTTAGAAATCGTTTGAGAGAGGAAAAATGACATTTCCTTTAAAATAAAGTATCAGATAAACTACTAATTTGGATATAAAATTTATTAAATTAAACATACTGGAAATTTTCTTTTATTAGAACAACTCAATCATCAAAGACAAGTACAACCCAAAAATACAAATCTTCAAAGTCTCGTACGAAAAAGTCAAGGTCAACACAATACATCAAAAAATACAAAACACTTAATATTAAGTCAAATAATACATCACGAAAAACAGAAGAATTTACAAATTACGAAAAAAAATAAATAACCAAGGGCAAGTGCAAATATAGTCCTTAAATAAGTGCTCAACAGGGGATCTCCCGAGGTACCGCCTCGTAGTCCCAAAATAAATATGCAACAATAACAATGCCCTCAGGCCATCACAAATCAATCCCCGACATAGCCCCCCTTGTCTCGCCACGTGTGTAATAGTAAAGTAAATGCCTGCCTTGTCTCGCCACACGTGTATAATAATGTTCCCATTTTGTCTCGCCAAATGCGCAAACCCATATTTATATAAATAGCCCGTCTTGTCATGCCGCATGTGCATAAATTAATAGTAATAATAGCATGGCAGAAACCTCGTGCAAACACCCGAACATAACTCCCACAATATAATGTGCCAATATTACATCTCATAAACTGCACCTCAAATGCTAAAATATTATAACATAGCATAGATTGCACATCAAATGCTCAATTATTATAACTTATCACAGATTGCACATCAAGTGCTCAAATATTACAACTTATCAAAAATTGCACATCAAGTGCTCAATTATTATAAATTATCACAGATTGCACATCAAGTGCTCAAATATTACAACTTATCACAGTTTGCACATCAAGTGCTCAAATATCACAACTTGCCACAAAAATCAGCAATACCTTATTTTCCACAATAAGGAGTCTATGCCTCGACCATAATGTGCACAAAAATATTAACAAAATATTCGAAAGTGAATAACTCAACAAAATAATATTTCACATAAAAATCAAGGTGACAATCACACCAAATCATCATGTAAAAATAATTTCAACAAACAAGGATGTAGGCATGACAAATAGAGGATTTAATAAGTGCCAATAATTTCCAATTTAGTACATAAGGGCGTCAAAAGATTTTTAATCAATGAAATTCGCACATATAAACCAAGTACGTACTCGTCACCTCGCGTACATGGTTTTCAATTACACAAGTTGCACATAAGACTCAATGCCTTAGGGAGAATTTCCCCACTCGAGGTTAAGCAAGACACTTACCTTTTTTTTTTTTTGAAATTAGGCCGATATTCCAAAATCGCCTTCTTGCTTGAATTGACCTCCGGACGGCTCCAATCTTTCTTGAGCCTTCCTTACATTACTACGAGGTTCCGAAAATTCTAGCAAATTTAATCTATTTAGAAGCATAACAAAAGTGAACCATAATTAGGAAGATTTTCATGGTTTCAGCTCATTTGAGCATTTTATCAAACACTAGGTGTGCAAATTTGGTTACAAGGTTCTTTTACAAGATTTCCTTCATTCCAAAACCCAATCTTTACTTATTTGATCTCAACAATCTTTCCACAAATCTTATTGGTACAAGCATATATACATAATACTCTTACACCCAAGAATCATACTCCCAACCACCAATCTTTTACCCCAAACTCAAAATTGAAGACTAGGGATTGAATCTTACCTCTTTAATGGAGATCTTGTGATTAGCTTCCTTGATTCTTGAAGATTGGATGATTAGAATGTTAGGTTCCCTCCTTCTCTCTCTAAAATGCTCTTACCTCTCTCTAAAACCCTCAGAAAAATACCCCAAAATAAGCTCCAAAGCCTATTTATCAAAATGGGGTCGGGTTATGAAAATAGAAAAATTAACCCTCCGAAAGCAGGTCTGCGGTCGCATAATGGACCGCAGAATGGGTATGCGGGCCGCTAAACTGATCGCAAAATTAGTGCCCAGAACTGGGCTCTTCTGGTCCATTCTGCGACCAGTTTGCGGTCGCAGAAGCAGTTTTGCGATCGCATAACTGTTTTGCGATCGCATAATTGGTCACAGAATTGTATTTTTCTAGCCTTTGGTAATTTAGTCATAACTTCGTGTAGGAGTATCCAAATGACGAACGGTTTGAAGCGTTGGAAACTAGACACATAGAAATTTATTTTGATAGGTAAAACACTATATAACTCTTCATATCAAGAGAGGTATACTCATTTGAAGTTAGATCTTGTGC
Source organism: Nicotiana tabacum (assembly GCF_000715075.1). NCBI lineage: Eukaryota > Viridiplantae > Streptophyta > Magnoliopsida > Solanales > Solanaceae > Nicotiana > Nicotiana tabacum. Next base: position 18,272,278 of record NC_134103.1, read on the forward strand.
GAACTCACTTGAAACTTTAGTCTATTATGAAAATTCCAGCTTCAACATTCTATGCCGAAACCTATCGAATCAAGTCCGATTGACCTCAAATTTTACACACAAGTCATAAGTTACATAACAGACCTATTCTAATTTCTAGAATCTGATTCCGACCTCGTTATCAAAAGCTCAACCTTCGATCGAACTTTCCGAAAATCGTCTATTTTCCAACTTTCGCCAAAACGCATCGAATTGTCCTACGGACTTCCAAATCCGAACACGCGCCTAAGTCCAAAATCACCATACGAAGATATTGACATTATCAATATTTTATTCCGAGGTCGTTTGCTCAAAAGTCAACTCTTTGGTCAACTCTTTCCATTTAAGCTTCAAAATGAGATTTTCTCTTTCAATTAAATTCTAAATCTTCCGAAAATCAAACTCGACCACACCCGCGGGTAATAATACATATTATGAAGTTGCCTGAGACCTTAAGTCATTGAATGGGACGTTAATTCTTAAAATGACAAGTCGGGTCGTTACAAGAGAAGAGAGAAAAAAGGAAAATGGTGTAACTAAATCCCTTGATTGAAGGCACTAATAATGGATTGGGAGCCTTTTAAGGTGGAATGTATATAATTTGTAAGTAATCTTTATTTAGAGCGGGTAATATACAAAAAATAAAATAATTTTGGTAAATAAGTTTCAAATATTATATAGGAATGATTCTGCTAGGCCCTCGAGGCATTAAGCAGTAATTCAAGTCCAACAACCTTTCTTTCAATAACATCTCTGGCCCATCTTTCTTTTAATAAGCTAACCCACTTTTTCATAACTAAAAACATATTACCTCTCCCACAATAATCTTCCATAACTTTTACACCTTCACAATAATCTCAAAGTTTAGGAAGAATAATGAACATCGTTAGGGTGCTTTAGGCGCTCTTTTAATTAATTAAATTATCGTGATTATGTATACGTTCGCGTGACATAATTATGACTTGTAATCTTAAAATCAAGGTATGCGTTCGCGCAACTTTGGCCAAACAATCTCAACAAATAATAAAGTGTTATTAATTGTGTACACATATGCGTGACATGACTTTAGCGCACTTAATCAAATGGATTTACACACATGTGATCCATTTCAAAGATAAGTCCATAATTAAAAGCGGTAAAAGGTGAAAACTCACATAGGTTTTAAAATATGTAATTAAATAATTAATTAAGCCAAGTATGATTAAGAGAGACCGTGCTAAAATCACGAAATCCGGGAGTGCCTCACACCTTCTCCCAGATTAACAGAATTCCTTACCCGATCTTATGTGTTTCGCGTACTTTAAACAGAGTCAATTTCCTTGATTTGGGATTTTAAAACAAACCGGTGACTTGGAACACCATAATAATTATTCCAAGTAGTGACTCTAATTAATTAAATAATCCCATTTCGAATAATGTCACTTTAATTGAAAAAACTCCCTATTCCTCATAAAAAGGAGGTGTGACAACGAAAATTTGAGAATCGTGCTGAATTCTTGTTTTATGGCCCTAAAATGCCCCCAAAAAATAAGGAATGATCATGAAAAATCGATAACTATTGTTCATTAGGTTGTTTTTGATGGTCCAACAAAATTTTAGGCAATTCGGAGCTAGTCGCCTGAATTCATGCAGATGGCGTGGACTATAGCACACGAAAATCTGGGAATCGTGCTGAATTCTTGTTTTATGGCCCAAAAATGCCAATAAATGAGGAACGGTTGGCGAAGCAATAACTATTATTCATTAGATCATTTTTTGTGGTCCCGCAAAATTTTAGGCTACTCAGAGCCAGTCGTCGAATTCATATAGATAGCGTGGACTATATCACACGAAAATCTGGGAATCGTGCTGAATTCATGTTTTATGGCCCGAAAATGCCAAAAAATGAGGAACAGTCATGGCGAAGCGGTGACTATTATTTATTAGGTCGTTTTCTATGGTCCCATACAATTTTAGGAGATTCGGAGCAATCACCCGAATTCCTGCAGATGGCATGGAGTATAGCTGATCACGTCCAACTATGCCTTATAAAAAGGACTAAGCGGTCGTTGCAAATATAATCCGATTTACAAGTCCAGAGTCGAATCCCACAGAGAACTAAGGCTTAGCTACAGTTGTTCAATATCACTAAGAAACACAAGTCCAAATAATTTCCTAATTATAAAGATTATAATGTTTACTTTTATCTAATTAACTAACAAATACTAGAAAGCAGTAAAACTATGAATTAACAAGGATAAGGATTGGAGACAAGATTAAGGAGGTCTAGAGTTATGATTTTTCTAATTGTCGGAATCCTTTTCACTACGTTTCCTATAAATTTGCCTAAGTTTTCTCTACCGATCATGAGCACTCTAACTATCGTAACTCTCTCCCGAGTAATTATCACAATTTACTATACATATTCTCCCGAATTACGCTAGCTGGTATTAAGTACAGCTCACTCAGATCGCACCAAGGTTTCGTTATCCCTAATCCCACCTTTTGTCACGACCCGAAATTTTTCACCGACGGGACCGTAATGGCGCCTAACATTTCACTTGCCATGCAAGCCAACGTTAGAGAATCATTAAACCAATTCCTTATTTCCATTCAGTAAATAACAATAATTAAATAAAATAAAATATAATAAGTGCGAAATATCATAAAACTGTATTAATTACTACCACCCGGATCTGGAGTCACAATTCACGAGCACTCTAGAATTTACTACAAGTAATAGTCTGAAAGAAATACAACTGTCTGAATGAAAGAAAACAGTAGGACATAAAAAGATAGACGGGGACTTCAAGGTCTGTGAACGCCAACAGATCTACCTTGAGTCTCCGGACAACGGACCAATAGCAAATCTCGATCAACCTGAGCCGGTATCAAAATCTGCACAGAAAGTGTAGAGTGCAGCATCAGTACAACCGACCCTATGTACTGGTAAGTGTCGAGCCTAACCTCGACAAAGTAGTGACGAGGCTAAGGCAAGGCACCTACAATCAACCTGTATAATTTAACAGTGTATACGCAAATAACAGGAATGAAGAACTAAACAGAAAATGTCGGGAGGGGAGACATACTGAGGGGAATACAAGATAAAGAACTACAGGAATAGTGAATACAGTAAAGAAAAAAAATGCACGGCATCATCCTTCGTGCTTTTACTCTCAATCTACCCTAAAATTAATAGAAACGATACGGCATCACCCTTCGTGCTTTTACTCTCATATCATGGCACGGCATCACCCTTCGTGCATTAACACTCACAATATGGCACGGCATCACCCTTCGTGCATTAACACTCTCCCTTACCATAATGCAATGCATAAATAACAACAGGGAGATAGAATAACAAGTACAAACCTTATTTCAACATTTGGTTCCATAATATCAATCTTAACTTTGAAATAAAAATTCAATTATCACCAGAAAATTCCGTAAACATGATAAGAACGATAATTTGAACAACATAGTATAACACGTAGCAATTTGGCATAGGAATGAGACAATATCAGAAAAACAGAGAAACATGGAAAAACAGGTAAATTGGCGGCGCATAGGTACTCGTCACCTCACATATACGCCGCTCACATGAATTTCACTTAGCAATTAATCTAAGGTTCCTAATTCCATCAAGTCAGGGTTAAACACAACACTTACCTCGCTCCGAATACCACTTAATTCTCAATCACAGCTTTTCCTTTGGAATTCACCTCCAAACCACTCGTATCTATTAAAAAATGACTCAATAATATCAAATATTGCAAAAGAAATTAATTATATTGCATAAATTAAATTTCCCAAATTTTTCTCCAAAAAGTCGAAAAATTGACCCCGGGCCCGCTTGGTCAAAACTCGAGGTTCGGATCAAAATCCTTTTACCCATTCACCCCCGAGCCCGAATATGTAATTAGTTTTGGAATCCAACCTCAAATTGAGGTCTAAATCCCCAAATTCCCGAAATCCCTATTTTTTACCCTAACCCTAATTCTACCATGAAAACTCTAGATTTTAGGTTGAAAATTCAAGAAATGTAATGGGTAATTGAAAGAAGATGGTTTAGAATTACTTACCAATAATTTGGGGAAGGAATGACTCTTGAAAAATCGCCCCTCACCGTTTGGTTTTTGAGAAAAAATGAGTTTTTTGGCAAAAATCCCGTTTTGCGTTCTGTTAAGTGCTGGGCGACAATGTTCATCGCATTCGCGAGAGCACTGTCGCGTTCGCGAAGTGTATGGCCTGCCAAACCTTCGCGTTCACGAGGCAATGCTCGCATTTGCGTAGGTTATCCTTCCCTGATCTTCGCGTTCGCGAGACATTGCTCGCGTTCGCGAAGAAGAAAAGGCTGACTCCTTCTCCCCAGTGCCTAACGCTATGCGTTCGCGATGGGCTTGTCGCGTTCGCGAAGGGTAACGCCCCCATCGCTTTGCATTTGCGACCAAGCCTTCGCGTTCGCGAAGAAGAAATCCTCAGCTTCCCAGTTTACACTTCGCGTTCGCGAGAGTACCTTCGCGAACGCAAAGAAAGACATGCCAGAACACAGATTCTGCAGAAAAACCAGATTTCCAAAGTCCAAAACATCCCGTGGCCTATCTGAAACTCACTCGAGCCCTCGGGGCTCCAAACCAAACATGCACACGAGTCTAAAAACATCATACGAACTTGTTCGCGCGATCAAATCGCCAAAATAACACCTAGAACTCTGAATTTAGCACCAAATCAAATAAAATTCTCAAGAACACTTTAAAACTTCTAATTTCTCAACTGGACGTCTGAATCATGTCAAATCAACTCCATTTCTCACCAAATTTTACAGACATGTCTTAGATATCATAATGAACCTATACCGGGCTCCGGAATTAAAATACGGACTTGATACTAACAATGCCAAATATCAATCAATTTTTAAAAACAAATAATTTCCAAACTTTTAATTTTCATCAAAAATTCATAACTCAAGCTAGGGACCTCCAAATTTGATTCCGAGCATACGCCCAGGTCCCATAATTCGATACGGACCTATCAGGATCGTCAAAGCACGAATCCGGGCCCGTTTACCAAAACTATTGACCGAAGTCAACTAAAATCAATTTTTAAGGTAAAAATTCTTATTTTCATTAGTTTTCAACATAAAAGCTTTTCCGGAAACCTTCCCGGACTGCGCACGCAAATCGAGGTCAGTAAAAATGAGATTTATAAGGCTTAAGAGCGTAGATTCGAGTTCTAAAATATAAGATGACCTTTTGGGTCATCACACCTTTAAACCTCCGTATTGATCCCTCATATACGTTTAGGAGTGATGTTGTTCAACAACTACCTAAATATGCACTCTCTTCCGAGTAATACATACTAAATAGGCACAGCTAATTGAGGGCCTTTCAATCAACCGCATGAATAATATAGTTGAACAAATAGATAAAATACTACGGCAAATCTATATTAACGTAACAAGAAAATCTTCCTCCAATAGGTTCCATCAAAACCCTAGATAACAAATTAGCTATTCATAATAGTATGCATGACTAAAATACTAGAATTCATAACCAATAATGAAAATAGGAAGAAGGAAGTGAAAAACTCGTAGAAGAATTCTCCGCCTTGCTCCTAATGTGTTCTTTCCTCCTTAGGTCGAATCCCCAGTCTAATGTCGGTCTCTCTGTCCAATCTCGGTCTATCTAATCTCGGTCTCCCTTCCAAAGTGGCATTTTTAGGTCTATTTATATGTGTAGGAAAAGACCTAAACGTGTAGGTCAAGTCCTAGTCAAATCAGGAGACGAAATAAGCCTTCAAAACTCGGATTGGACCTGGCCCCAGGCCTGGTGTCGCCAGCCTAATGCCTGGTTCAGTCTAGATTTTGGCTAGCCTCGCCAGGCTAAAGCCTGGTTCAGCCTGGCTTTTGGCTGGCCTCGCCAGGTCTCTCCTTTTTACTGTTCTCGAGCACACTTTCAACGTTTAAGTATCCATTTTGCTCTACTTTCATCGCCAATTCACCTACACATAAAATAGATTCCATTATGCGCAAATAAAGTGTAATTTATGATTAAAGCATGTAAAATGCAAGGCACGTAATGTACGAAACTATGGAATTATAGCCACACATCGATAGCACACGAAAATCTAGGAATCGTGCTAAATTCATGTTTTATGACCCTAAAATGCCAAAACAAAAGAAAGGTAATGGCGAAGCGATGACTATTGTTCATTAGGTCATTTTTTATGGTCCTGCAAAATTTTAATGGTCCTGCAAAATTTTAGGTGATTCGAAGTCGTTCTCCCGAATTCATACAGATGGAGTGGACTATAGTACACGAAAATTAGGGTATCGTGATGAATTCCTATTTTATGGCCCTAGGCGAATCAATGACTATTGTTCATTATGTCATTTTTATTGTCTCATAAAATTTTAGGCGATTCGAAGGTGGTCGTCCGAATTCATGCAGATGGCGTGGACTATAAATGACAATATATCATTTTGGGAAACAATACAAATCCCTTCATCACTAGTTCAATCCAATTTCAACCCAAATATCAAAAATCTATTGCAACATCTCCACCAAATTGGCTCAAACTTTAGCTACAACCTACAATCAACATTTCAAACAAACTCCGGGTGAAATTGGATAAAAACAACTACAAACTCAACAAATCTAATATATGAGTTTTAACCTTCAATGTCCTTCAAATGTGGATTTAATTTATTTTTTTAACAAATCCTAGAAAATCAACGTTAACATTACATTCAACACATCAAAGAACAATGCTAGACGAATTTCAACAGCAAAATTCTTTAATCACATGAAAATTTAGATCTCATACACATGAAATTTTAATTTTTTTTTATATCTTAAATTGGATCAACTACTTTGTAGTGTTTCTCTCCTTCGGCAATAAAATGGAGGTCTCCATAGTAAAAAAAAAAAAAAGAAGACATAATATCATCAAGTACCAGTTGATAAATTTAATATTGATATTTAAAGTTATGAATTTATATCTGGGGGGGATTAAAGAAAATCAGAAACATTTAAATGAAATCAAATAGCAGATGATTAAATGAAATCTAAAGTAGAACTCTCTGACAATAGAGATGTTGTTTCTGCGTATACCTCTTGTCTTGCTAGTACATCATAATAAAGGATACCAACCTAAAATCTCAAAGTTCGTACAACCCATAATATCATCAAGTACCAGCTGATAAATTTAATATTGATATTTAAAGTTATGAATTTATATCTGGGGGGAGGGGGGAGATAAAAGAAAATCAGAAACATTTAAATGAAATCAAATAGCAGATGATTAAATGAAATCTAAAGTAAAACTCTCTAACAATAGAGATGTTGTTTCTGTGTATACCTCTTGTCTTGCTAGTACATCATAATAAAGGATACCAACCTAAAATCTCAAAGTTCGTACAACCCATAATATCATCAAGTACCAGCTGATAAATTTAATATTGATATTTAAAGTTATGAATTTATATCTTGAAGGGAAAATCAGAAATATTTAAATGAAATCAAATAGCAGATGATTAAATGAAATTTAAAGTAGAACTCCCTGACAATAGAGATGTTGTTTTCGCGTATATCTCCTGTCTTGCTAGTACATCATAATAAAGGATACCAACCTAAAATCTCAAAGTTCGTACAACCCATAATATCATCAAGTACCAGTTGATAAATTTAATATTGATATTTAAAGTTATGAATTTATATCTGGGGGGGATTAAAGAAAATCAGAAACATTTAAATGAAATCAAATAGCAGATGATTAAATGAAATCTAAAGTAGAACTCTCTGACAATAGAGATGTTGTTTCTGTGTATACCTCTTGTCTTGCTAGTACATCATAATAAAGGATACTAACCTAAAATCTCAAAGTTCGTACAATCCATAATATCATCAAGTACCAGCTGATAAATTTAATATTGATATTTAAAGTTATGAATTTATATCTTGAGAGGAAAATCAGAAATATTTAAATGAAATCAAATAGCAGATGATTAAATGAAATTTAAAGTAGAACTCCCTGACAATAGAGATGTTGACAATAGAGATGTTGTTTCCGCGTATACCTCTTGTCTTGCTAGTACATCTTAATAAAGGATACGAACCTAAAATCTCAATGTTCGTACAACCCATAATATCATCAAGTACCAGCTGATAAATTTAATATTGATATTTAAAGTTATGAATTTATATCTTGGAGGGGGGAAGGGGGATAAAAGAAAATCAGAAACATTTAAATGAAATCAAATAGCAGATGATTAAATAAAATCTAAAGTAGAACTCCCTGACAATAGAGATGTTATTTCTGCGTATACCTCTTGTCTTGCTAGTACATCATAATAAAGGATATGAACCTAAAATCTCAAAGTTCGTACAACCCATAATATCATCAAGTACCAGCTGATAAATTTAATATTGATATTTAAAGTTATAAATTTATATCTTGCTATTTATTTTTAAAATTTAAATAACTTTTAAGGTCTTAGATTGAAATTGTTTTGACCCACCGTAACTGAATGCTCTCTCCCAAATACATCCTTTTCAATTTAATTATGCAAAAAAGTAACCTTGAACATGCGAAGCAATAATAAAAAATGGCTATTTTATTTGTCTTTTTGGTTTGCTGTAGTGACGGGAAACAACTTAATTAATTATATAGTGAGAGGCGGATGCAGAGTACCGGAGGCGGGTTCGACTGAACCCATTAACTTTTGTTCAAACCATGTATTTGTCTTAAGAAATTCATTAGATATGTAAAACTTATTAATTTAAAATCCAGTGACTTGAAAGGACTACAATCCCGAACCCATAAGATTCAAATCTTGGCTCCGCCTCTCAATATAGTTGATCTTTTTATTGAAAGACTGCTCTTTTCATTATTGAATCTTCATTCAAGAGGTAACCAAGTTACAAATTAATCAGCTTTGGTGGCACTTAGTGTAACAACCCGGTCGGTCGTTTTGAGAGTAATAGCCTCGATCCCCTATTAACTGCTTTCCCCAAATGTTTTTCTGCTATTGTGACTTGCCGGGATGATTGGTTTTGAGTTTCGGAGTATTTTGGGACACTTAGTCCCTAAATGAGAGCTTAAGCCCTAGGATTTGGACCGTAGTCGGAACTATATGAAGACGACCTTGGAATGGAATTCTGTCGGTTCCGTTAGCTCTGTTAGGTAATTTTGGGTTTAGAAGTGTGTCCGGATTGCGTTTTGGAGGTTCGTAGCTCATTTAGGCTTGAAATGGCGAAAGTCGAATTTTTAGAGTTTTGGGCTGGTAGTGGGATTTTTTATATCAAGGTCGTTTTCCGATTCCGGAAGTTGGAGTAGGTCCGTAATGTTGATTATAACTTGTGCGCAAAATTTGAGATCAATCGGACGTGATTTGATAGGTTTCGACATCGGTTGTAGAATTTTGAAGTTTCAAGTTCTTTAAGTTTGAATTGGAGGGTGATTCGTGATTTTAGCGTTGTTTGATGGGATTTGAGAGTTCGACTAAGTTCGTATGGTGTTTTAGGATTGGTTGGTATGTTTGGTCGAGGTCCCGGGGGCCTCGGGTGTATTTCGGATGCTTAACGGGTGAAAACTTGGATTTAGAGGATCTCTGAACTTTGCTGGTTCTGGTGTTTTCGCACATGCGGAAAAGAGACCGCAGGTGCGCTAGCCGCACATGCGGATATGGAAGCGCAGATGTGATAAATCGAGAGTTGGCTTGGGGTCGCAGGTGCGAGGAAGTTTCCGCATCTGTGATGCCCGCAAATGCGCAAGATGCGCAGAAGCGGAAGGGACTCCGCAGGCGCGAGGGCGCAGATGCGGCCCTTTCGTCGCAGGTGCGAAGGCAGAGGGGGTAAGTGAGTTGTGCAGATGCGTACGTTTTCCGCACAAGCGCACCCGCAGGTGCGAGCCCAGGTTCCGCAGGTGCAGAAATACCTGGGCAGTGATTAAAACCGAAGGGCTTCGCAATTTTTACCATTTTTAGCTTTGCAAACTCGGGTTGGGGCGATTTTTGAGAGCATTTTCGAGGCATTTCTTGAGGTAAGTTCCTTGTGCTTAGTTTTTGGTCAATAATCTTGTCTTGCCATGTATTTTCCCACCTAGTTAATGTGTATTTAAGGTGAAAATTGAAAGTTGGAGACTAGGGATTCAGGAGTTTGAATTGTGGATTGGAGGACCATTTAGTGTCAGATTTTAGTAAATTTGATATGGTTAGACTCGTGAGTGAATGAGCTTTCTAGTTTCGTAAATTTTGTCGGGTTTTGAAACGTGGGCCCCGGGGGCTGGGTTTGAACCAATTTCGGGTTTTGGCCTATTTTTGTAGTTTTTCTTGTGGGATTCATTCCATTAGCGCGTATTGATGGTATTGTACTGTTTTGAATAGATTCGGGCCATTTGGAGTTGGATACTCGTGGTAAGAACGTGATATCAGGTTGATTTGAGCGGTTCGAGGTAAGTGGCTTGCCTAACCTTGTGTTGGGGACTTTCCCCTTAGGATATCTTGATATTATTTGATGTGTGGGCGCCGTGTACGTGAGGTGACGAGTACGTACACGGGCTATTATTGCAAAAAATTATGTTTAACCTTTTTAAATCATAAATTGCTTCTCTTATTAATTGTACTAATATGTTTAATTGTGTAGTTAAGACTAGAAAAGCATGCTTAAGTGTTTTAACTGCCTAATTGACATTCTGTGCGTCATGTTCAGTTAAGTCCTTATTTGCCTTATATGTGTCCAGTATAAACTGTATAACTCGATGTCATACCTGTCATTTCATCTTGCGTTGCATATTTAAATTGGGATTACGGACGTATTCCGGGAGATCCCCCTGTACTGCATATTTACTTTGGGACTACGGACGTATTCCGAGACATCCCCTTGTACTGCATATTTACTTTGGGACTACGGACGTATTCCGGGAGATCCCCCAGCACTGCATATTTACTTTGGGACTACGGACGTATTTCGGGAGATCCCCCAGCACTATATATTTATTTTGGGACTACGGACATATTCCGGAAGATCCCCATGTACTGCATATTCATTTGAAACTACGGAACGGTATCCCGAGAGATTTTCCACTATGTTTACCTTGTTTTGAGCCAAGGGCTCCCTTAATGGTTAAATTTTCGAGAATTTCTTTAACCGTGTTACCGTAAATTCTACTTATATCTTTTACTGTTTAATTTATTATATTTACTCTGGTAGGGCCTTGACCTGACCTCGTCACTACTCAACCGAGGTTAGGCTTGGCACTTACTGGGTACCATTGTGGTGTAGTCATGCCCTTCCCTGCACATGTTTTTCTTGTGCAGATCCAGGTGCGAGCTATCAGCCTCGGGGTTAGTACGTGCTGCTGATTCTGGGAGACTTCAAGGTACCTCTGCTTGCGTCCGCAGATCTTCGGAGTCCCCTTCTACTCCCTCGTCTAGAGATTTTCCTTATTATCTTCAGACTTTTGTATAGAGCTACATAGATTATAGCAGTTTGTGACTTAGTGATATTCCGGGTCTTGAGAAATTATTTTGTGTATGCCAGTGATACTACTCTTGGCTATTTATAATATGTGTTTTATCTTTAAAATGTTGTGTCTCTATATATTTTTTTCGAAATATTAGGCTTACCTAGTCGTAAAGACTAGGTGCCATCACGACACCTTACGGAAGGATAACTTGGGGTGGTGACAAGTTGGTATCATAGCACTAGGTTCGGTCACAAGCTGGTTTATTAGAGTCTCGCAGATCGGTGCGGAAACGTCCGTACTTATCTTCGGGAAGCTATGTAACTGCTAAGAACAATCATATTTCTTTGATTTCCTTGCCGTGCGAGTTATTGACACCAAAAATTCTAAGATTCTATTCTATTCCTTCTCACAGATGGTGAGGACCCGCAATAGGAGGACCGACGATCAGGCACCCGAGCCCCCCTGCCAGAGCCACCAGAGGCCGCGGTCGGGGTAAAGGACGACAACGCGGTGCAGCCCGAGCACCTGCGAGAGCTGCGTCAGAGGAGCCCCCAGCAGCTCCAACTGGAGGGCCAGCGCCAGAGATCCCTATTGCTACTCCAGCCTTCCAGGAGACTTTAGCTCAGTTCTTGAGCATGTTCACCACTCTGGCTCAGGCTAGACTATTTTCGATAGCTCCCGCTACATCTCAGGCCGGGGGAGGGGCACAGACTCCCGCAGCCCGCACCCCTGACTAGTGGGTCCAAGTTGATCAGGCCCCAGAGTATATTCCTATGCCCCCAGTGGCTCCGGTTCAGCATGAGATCAAGGTAGCTGCTTCTGAGGCAGAGCAGCTCAGACTTGAGAGGTACAAGAAGTACCACCCACCTACTTTCAGCGGACTAGCTTCAGATGATGCTCTGGGTTTTCTTGAGGAGTGTCAACGGATTCTCCGCACTATGGGCATTGTGGAGACGAGTGGGGTTTCTTTCACCGCTTTCTAGCTGAGGGGAGCAGCATATCATTGGTGGCGTGCCTATGAGCTGAGTAGTCCGGACGAGGCAGCCTCAATCACTTGGACTCACTTTTCAGAGATGTTCTTGCGTGAGTATGTTCCTTAGAGCCTCAGGGATGCTTGGCGTGTAGAGTTCGAGCAGTTGCGTTAGGGTTTTATGACTGTGTCAAAGTATGCAGTCCGTTTCAGTGGGTCAGCTCGTTATGCACCGGCTCTAGTTGCTACAGTCAGAGAGAGGGTTCGTCGCTTCATTGAGGGACTCCACCCCAGTATTCGGACTAGTATGGCTAGGGAGTTGGAGATGGACATCACTTATCAGCAGGCAGTGAGCATTGCCAGGAGAGTGGAGGGCATGTTCGCCCGGGACCGAGATGAGAGAGAGGCCAAGAGGTCTCGAGAGACTCGTCATTATTCAGGAGCTCATGCACCAGCAGCACGCTATGGTAGGGGTTTTGTGAGTCACCCTGTTCATTCAGCTCTTCCAGCAGCCAGTGGTGTCCCAACTCCTCCTAGACCTCAGGAGCCCTATTATGCACTTCCAGTATCCACTATGCCTCCTACTCGAGGTGCTATTACCGGCCAGTCCAGCAGGCCAGGTCCGAGTCAATCTCAGCCGCCGCGTCCTCCGAGAGGTTGTTTGGAGTGTGGTGACACTCGTCACCAGGTTAGAGATTGCCCCAGAGCCATGAGGGGTGCACCTCCATAGACTTATCAGCCTCCACGTGCTCCACCAGGTCCTCTGGCCATTCTTCCAGCACCAGCTGCTACCCCACCTCCTCAGCCAGCTCAAGGTGGAGGTCGGGGAGGTCGAGGTTGCCCTAGAGGGGGAGGCCAGGCCAGGTACTATGCCCTTCTAGCCCGTTCAGAGGCCGTTGCTTCAGATTCAGTCATCACAGGTATCGTCCCTGTCTATCATAGGGATGCATCAGTATTATTTGACCCAAGCTCTACGTATTGATATGTGTCTTCTTATTTTGCTCCACATTTGGGGATATCTCGGGATTCTTTGAGTTTCCCCGTTTATGTATCTACTTCTGTGGGAGATTCTCTCGTTGTGGACCGCGTATTTTGGTCGTGTTTGATTGCTCTTAGTGGTTTTGAGACCAGAGCCAATTTGTTATTCCTCAGTATGGTAGATTTTGATGTTATCTTGGGCATGAACTGGTTGTCGCCCCATTATGCTATTCTTGATTGTCACGCTGAGACTGTGATGCTGGCTATGCCAGGTTTACCGAGATTAGAGTGGAGAGGTACCTTAGAGTATACTCCCCACAGGGTTATTTCATTTCTTAAGGCCCAGCGAATGGTTGAGAAGGGGTGTGGTACGTATTTGGCCTATGTGAGAGATGTCAGTATTGATACCCCTACAGTCGAGTTAGTTCCAGTAGTGAGGGACTTCCCAGATGTGTTTCCAGCTCATCTTCCGGGCATGGCGCCCGACAGAGATATTGATTTTGGCATTGATTTGTTGCCGGGCACTCAGCCCATCTCTATTCCTCCATATCATATGGCTCCTCCTGAATTAAAGGAGTTGAAGGAGCAGTTGCAGGAGTTGCTTGATAAGGGCTTCATTCAGCCCAGTGTGTCACCTTGGGGTGCTCCGGTCTTATTTGTAAAGAAGCAGAATGGTTCTATGTGTATGTGTATTGATTATCGGCAGTTGAACAAGGTTACAGTGAAGAACATGTATCCTTTACCTCGCATTGATGATTTATTTTATCAGTTATAGGGTGCCAGGGTATTTTCCAAGATTGACTTGCGTTCTGGCTATCACCAGTTAAAGATTCGGGAGCCGGATATCCTGAAGACTGCTTTCAGGACCAGATATGGTCACTATGAGTTTCTTGTCATGTCATTTGGGCTGACCAATGCCCCAGCAACCTTTATGCATTTGATGCACAGTGTATTCCGGCCTTATCTTGATTCCTTCTTCATTGTGTTTATTGACGACATCCTGCTATATTCCCAGTCTCGGGAAGATCATGAGCAGCACCTGAGGATCGTGCTTCAGACTTTGAGGGAGAAAAGGTTGTATGCAAAATTTTCTAAGTGTGAATTCTGGCTTGATTCAGTGGAATTCATGGGCCACATAGTGTCTTATGATGGGATCAAGGTAGATCCGAAGAAGGTGGAGGCAGTGCAGAGTTGGCCTAGACCGTCATCAGCTACGGAGATCCGCAATTTTCTTGGTTTGGCGGGGTATTATCATCACTTTGTGGAGGGATTTTCATCCATTGCAGCACCTATGACCAGGCTGACCCAGAAGGGTGCTCCGTTCAGGTGGACCGAGGAGTGTGAGCAGAGCTTTCAGAAGCTCAAGACAGCTTTGACTACAGCCCCAATATTAGTATTGCCTATAGGTTCAGGGTCATACACTGTCTATTGTAATGCCTAGAGGATTGGCCTTGGAGCGGTATTAATGCAGGACGGTAGGGTGATTGCCTACGCGTCTAGACAGTTGAAGGTGCATGAGAAGAATTATCCAGTTCATGATCTCGAGTTAGCAGCTATTGTTCATGCCCTGAAGATCTAGCGTCATTATTTGTACGGTGTTCCCTATGAGATTTACACAGATTTGCGTCAGCGGAGGTGGTTGGAGCTACTTAAAGACTATAACATCACTATATTGTACCACCCGGGGAAGGCCAATGTAGTGGCCAACGGCCTGAGTCGCCGGGTAGAGAGTTTGGGGAGTTTGGCATATCTTCCGGCAGTTGAGAGGCCCTTAGCCTTGGATGTTCAGGCCTTAGCCAACCAGTTCGTGAGATTGGATATTTCAGAGCCTAGCCGGGTATTAGCTTGTGTGGTTGCTCGGTCTTCTCTTTATGACTGTATCAGGGAATGCCAGTATGATGATCCTCATCTTCTAGTTCTTCAGGACAGAGTTCGGCGAGGTGATGCCAGAGATGTGACCATTAGTGATGATGGTGTGATGAGGATGCAGGGCCGGATCTGTGTGCCCCATGTAGATGGGCTTCGAGAGTTGATTCTTGAGGAGGCCCATAGCTCGGGGTACTCCATTCATCCAGGTGCCGTGAAGATGTACCAGGACTTGAGGCAGCACTATTGGTGGAGAAGAATGAAAAAGGACATAGTTGGGTTTGTGGCCAAGTGTCTCAACTGTCAACAGGTTAAATATGAGCATCAGAGACCGGGTGGATTACTTCAGAGGTTGGAGATCCTAGAGTAGAAGTGGGAGCGGATCACCATGGACTTTATGGTTGGACTTCCTCGAACTTTGAGGAAGTTCGATCACCATGCTATTTCGATGCCATTTCATTCCGGTGCTGACTACATACTCTTCGGAGAGGTTGGTTGAGATTTATATCAGAGAGATTGTCCGCCTTCATGGTATTCCAGTATCTATCATTTCAGACAGAGGTACATAGTTCACATCACGATTTTGGAGAGCCGTACAGTAGGAGTTGGGCACTAGGGTGGAGTTGAGCACATCCCTTCACCCTCAGACGGACGGGCATTCCGAGCGCACAATTCAGTTTTTTGAGGATATGCTCCGTCCCTATGTGATGGAGTTTGGAGGATCATGGGACCGATACTTGCCACTTGCAGAGTTTGCTTACAACAATAATTATCAGTCCAGCATTTAGATGGCACAGTATGAGGCTTTGTATGGTAGGCGGTGCCGGTCCCCAGTGGTATGGTTTGAGCTGGGCGAGGCCCGATTGTTGGGTACAGATTTGGTCCAGGATGCCCTGGATAAAGTAAAGGTGATTCAGGAGAGACTTCGCACAGGCCAGTCCAGGAAGAAGAGTTATGCGGACCGTAAGGTTCGTGATTTGGCATTTGTGGTTGGTGAGCGGGTCTTGCTTCGGGTATCGCCTATGAAGGGTGTCATGAGTTTCGGGAAGAAGGGCAAGCTGAGTCCGAGGTTCATTGGTCCTTTTGAGATATTGTGGCGAGTTGGGGAGGTTGCTTATGAGCTTGCCTTGCCTCCCAGCCTAGCAGGAGTTTACCCGGTATTCCACGTGTCTATGCTCCGGAAGTATCATGGTGATCCGACTCATGTATTGGATTTCAGCTCTGTCCAGTTGGACAAGGATCTATCTTATGTTGAGGAGCCAGTAGCCATTTTGGACAGGCAGGTCAGAAAGCTCAGGTCAAAGAATATTGCTTTAATACAGGTAAAATGGAGGGGTCAGCCGGTCGAGGAGGCGACTTGGGAGACCGAGCAGGATATGCGCAGCCAGTACCCTCATCTTTTCACAGTTTCAGGTATGTCTTTATACTCGTTCGAGGATGAACGATTATTTTAAGAGGGGGAGGATGTAACGACCCGGCCGGTCATTTTGACAGTAATAGCCCTGATCCCCTATTAACTGCTTTCCCCAAATGTTTTTTTGCTATTGTGACTTGCTGGGATGATTGGTTTTGAGTTTTGGAGTATTTTGGGATACTTAGTCCCTAAATGAGAGCTTAAGCCCTAGGATATGGACCGTAGTCGGAACTATATGAAGACGACTCCGGAATGGAATTCCGTCGATTCCGTTAGCTCCGTTAGGTGATTTTGGGTTTAGGAGCGTGTCCGGATTATGTTTTGGAGGTTCGTAGCTCATTTAGGCTTAAAATGACGAAAGTCGAATTTTTGGTGTTTTGGGCCGGTAGTGGAATTTTTTATATCGGGGTCGTTTTATGATTCCGGAAGTTGGAGTAGTCCGTAATGTTGATTATAACTTGTGCGCAAAATTTGAGGTCAATCGGACGTGATTTGATAGGTTTCGACATCGGTTGTAGAATTTTGAAGTTTCAAGTTCTTTAAGTTTGAATTGGAAGGTGATTCGTGATTTTAGCGTTGTTTGATGGGATTTGAGAGCTCGACTAAGTTCGTATGGTGTTTTAGGATTGGTTGGAATATTTGGTTGAGGTCCCGGGGGCCTCGGGTGTGTTTCAGATGCTTAACGGGTGAAAGCTTGGACTTAGAGGATCTCTGAACTTTGTTGGTTCTAGTGTTTTCGCACCTGCGAAAAAGAGACTGCAGGTGTGCTAGCCACACATGCGGAGATGGAAGGGCAGATGCGATAAATCGAGAGTTGGCCTGGGGTCACAAGTGCGAGAAAGTTTCCGCATCAGCGATGCTCGCAAATGTGCAAGGATGCTCGCACATGCGCAAGATGCGCAAAAGCGCGAGGGCACAGATGCGGCCCTTTCGTCGCAGGTGCGAAGGCAGAGGGGGTAATTGAGTTGCACAGATGCGCATGTTTTTCGCACAAGCGCACCCGCAGGTGCGAGCTCAGGTTCCGCAGGCGCGAAAATACCTGGGCAATGATTAAAACCGAAGGGCTTCGCGATTTTTACCATTTTTAGCTTTGCAAACTCGGGTTGGGGCGATTTTTGACTGCATTTTCGAGGCATTTCTTGAGGTAAGTTCCTTGTGCTTAGTTTTTGGTCAATAATCTTGCCTTGCCATGTATTTTCCCACCTAGTTAATGTGTATTTAAGGTGGAAATTGAAAGTTGGAGACTAGGGATTCGGGAGTTTGAATTGTGGATTAGAGGACCATTTGGTGTCGGATTTTAGTAAATTTGATATGGTTAGACTCGTGAGTGAATGAGCTTTCTAGTTTCGTAAATTTTGTAGGGTTTTAAGACGTGGGCCCTGGGGGCCGGGTTTGAGCCAATTTCGGGTTTTGGCCTAATTTTGTTCATTTTCTTGTGGGATTCATTCCATTAGCGCGTATTGATGGTATTGTACTGTTTTGAATATATTCGGGCCATTTGGAGTCGGATACTCGTGGTAAGAACGTGATATCAGGTTGATTTGAGCGGTTCGAGGTAAGTGGCTTGCCTAACCTTGTGTTGGGGACTTTCTCCTTAGGATATCTTGATATTATTTGGTGTGTGGGAGCCGTGTACGTGAGGTGACGAGTACGTACACGGGCTATTATTGCAAAAAATCATGTTTAACCTTTTTAAATCATAAATTGCTTCTCTTAATAATTGTACTAATATGTTTAATTGTGTAGTTTAGACTAGAAAAGCATGCTTGCGTGTTTTAACTGCCTAATTGACATTTTGTGCGTCATGTTCAGTTAAGTCCTTATTTGCCTTATCTGTGTCCAGTATAAACTGTATAACTCGATGTCATACCTATCATTTCATCTTGCGTTGCATATTTAAATTGGGACTACGGACGTATTCCGGGAGATCCCCCTGTACTGCATATTTACTTTGGGACTACGGACGTATTCTGGGAGATCAACATGTACTGCATATTTACTTTGGGACTACGGACGTATTTCGGGAGATCCCTCAGCACTGCATATTTATTTTTGGACTACGGACGTATTCTGGGAGATCCCCCTGTACTGCATATTCATTTGAAACTATGGGACGGTATCCCGAGAGATTTCCCACTGTGTTTACCTTGTTTTGAGCCGAGGACTCCCTTAATGGTTAAATTTTTGAGAATTTCTTTAACTGTGTTACCGTAAATTCTACTGTTATCTTTTACTGTTTAATTTATTATATTTACTCTGGTAGGGCCTTGACCTGACCTCGTCACTACTCGACCGAGGTTAGGCTTGGCACTTACTGGGTACCATTGTGGTGTACTCATGCCCTTCCCTGCACATGTTTTTCGTGTGCAGATCCAGGTGCGAGCTATCAGCCTCCGGGTTAGTACGTGCTGCTGATTCTGGGAGACTTCAAGGTACCTCTGCTTGCGTCCGCAGATCTTCGGAGTCCCCTTCTACTCCCTCGTCTAGAGATTTTCCTTATTATCTTCAGACTTTTGTATAGAGCTACATAGATTATAGCAGCTTGTGACTTAGTGATATTCCGGATCTTGGAAAATTATTTTGTGTATGCTGAGTGATACTACTCTTGGCTATTTATAATATGTTGTTTATCTTTAAAATGCTGTGTCTCTTTATATATTTTTTGAAATATTAGGCTTACCTAGTCGTAAAGACTAGGTGCCATCACGACATCTTACGGAGGGATAATTTTGGGTTGTGACAAGTTTGTATCAGAGCACTAGGTTCATAGGAGTCGCGAGTCACAAGCCAGTTTATTAGAGTCTCGCGGATCGGTACGGAGACGTCCGTACTTATCTTCGGGAGGCTATGTAACTGTTAAGAACAATCATATTTCTTTGATTTCCTTGTCGTGCGAGTTATTGACACCAAAAATTCTAAGATTCTATTCTATTTCTTCTCTCAGATGGTGAGGACCCGCAATGGGAGGACCGACGATCAGGCACCCGAGCCCCCTGCCAGAGCCACCAGAGGTCGGGGTCGGGGTAGAGGAAGACAATGCGGTGCAACCCGAGCACCTGCGAGAGCTGCGTCAGAGGAGCCCCCAGCAGCTCCAGCTGGAGGGCCAGCGCCAGAGATCCCTATTGCTACTCCAGCCTTTAGGAGACTTTAGCTCAATTCTTGAGCATGTTCAGCACTCTGGCTCAGGCTGGACTATTTCCGATAGCTCCCGCTACATCTCAGGCCGGGGGAGGGGCACAGACTCCCGCAGTCCGCACCCCTGAGCAGAGGGTCCAGGTTTATCAGGCCCCAGAGTATATTCCTATGCCCCCAGTGGCTCCGGTTCAGCATGAGATCAGGGTAGCTGCTTCTGAGGCAGAGCAGCTCAGACTTGAGAGGTACAAGAAGTACCACCCACCTACTTTCAGCGGACTAGCTTCAGATGATGCTCTAGGTTTTCTTGAGGAGTGTCATCGTATTCTCCGCACTATGGGCATTGTGGAGACGAGTGGGGTTTCTTTCACCGCTTTCCAGCTGGGGGAGAAGCATATCAGTGGTGGTGTGCCTATGAGCTGAGTAGTCCGGACGAGGCAGCCTCACTCACTTGGACTCACTTTTCAGAGATGTTCTTGCGTGAGTATGTTCCTCAGAGCCTCAGGGATGCTTGGCATACAGATTTCGAGTAGTTGCGTCAGGGTTCTATGACTGTGTCGGAGTATGCATTCCGTTTCAGTGGGTTAGCTCGCCATGCACCGACTCTGGTTGCTACAGTCAGAGAGAGGGTTTGCCGCTTCATTAAGGGACTCCACCCCAGTATTCGGACTAGTATTGCTAGGGAGTTGGAGATGGACATCACTTATCAGCAGGCAGTGAGCATTGCCAGGAGAGTGGAGGGCATGTTCGCCCGGGAGCGAGAGGAGAGAGAGGCCAAGAGGTCTCGAGAGACTGGTCAATATTCAGGAGCTCATGCACCAGCAGCACGCTATGGTAGGGGTTTTGTGAGTCGCCCTGTTCATTCAGCTCTTCCAGCAGCCAGCGGTGTCCCAGCTCCTCCTAGACCTCAGGAGCCCTATTATGCACCGCCAGTATCCAGTATGCCTCCTACTCGAGGTGCTATTACTGGCCAGTCTAGCAGGCCAGGTCCGAGTCAGTCTTAGCCACCGCGTCCTCCGAGAGGTTGTTTTGAGTGTGGTGACACTCGTCACCTGGTTAGAGATTGCCCCAGAGCCAGGAGGGGTGCACCTCCACAGACTTATCAGCCTCCACGTGCTCCACCGGGTCCTCCGGCCATTCTTCCAGCACCAGTTGCTACCCCACCTCCTCAACCAGCTCGAGGTGGAAGTCGGGGAGGTCGAGGTCGCCCTAAAGGGGGAGGCCAGGCCAGGTACTATGCCCTTCCAGCCCGTTCAGAGGCCGTTGCTTCAGATTCAGTCATCACAGGTATCATCCCTGTCTGTCATAGGGATGCATCAGTATTATTTGACCCAGGCTCTACGTATTCATATGTGTCTTTTTATTTTGCTCCATATTTGGGGATATGTTGGGATTCTTTGAGTTCCATTGTTTATGTATCTACTCCTATGGGAGATTCTCTCATTGTGGACTGCGTATATCGATCGTGTTTGATTGCTCTTAGTGGTTTTGAGACCAGAGCCAATTTGTTATTCCTCAGTATGGTAGATTTTGATGTTATCTTGGGCATGGACTGGTTGTCGCCCCATTATGCTATTTTTGATTGTCACGCTAAGACCGTGACACTGGCTATGCTAGGTTTGCCGAGATTAGAGTGGAGAGGTACCTTAGAGTATACTCCCCGCAGGGTCATTTCATTTCTTAAGGCCCAGCAAATGGTTGAGAAGGGGTGTGGTGTGTATTTGGCCTATGTGAGAGATGTCAGTATTGATACCCCTATAGTCGAGTTAGTTCCAATAGTGAGGGACTTCCCAGATGTGTTTCCAGCTGATCTTCCGGGCATGCCGCCCGATAGAGATATTGATTTTGGCATTGATTTATTGTCGGACACTCATCACATCTCTATTTCTCCATATCGTATGGCTCCTCCTGGATTAAAGGAGTTGAAGGAGCAGATGCAGGAGTTGCTTGATAAGGGCTTCATTCGGCCCAGTGTGTCACCTTGGGGTGCTCCGATCTTATTTATAAAGAAGAA
This sequence comes from Nicotiana tabacum, assembly GCF_000715075.1. Classification (NCBI taxonomy): domain Eukaryota; kingdom Viridiplantae; phylum Streptophyta; class Magnoliopsida; order Solanales; family Solanaceae; genus Nicotiana; species Nicotiana tabacum. The sequence continues at coordinate 18,294,115 of NC_134103.1, forward strand.
TGATGGTTCTATGTGTATGTGTATTGATTATCGGCAGTTGAACAATGTTATAGTGAAGAGCAGGTATCCTTTGCCTCGTATTGATGATTTATTTGATCAGTTACAGGGTGCCAGGGTATTTTCCAAGATTGACTTGCGTTCTGGCTATCAACAGTTAAAGATTCGGGAGCCGGATATCCAGAAGACTTCTTTCAGGACCAGATATGGTCACTATGAGTTTCTTGTCATGTCATTTGGGCTGACCAATGCCCCAACAGCCTTTATGCATTTGATGCACAGTGTATTCTGGCCTTATCTTGATTCCTTCGTCATTGTGTTTATTGAAGACATCCTGCTATATTCCCAGTCTCGGGAAGATCATAAGCAGCACCTGAGGATCGTGCTTCAGACTTTGAGGGAGAAAAGGTTGTATGCAAAATTTTCTAAGTGTGAATTCTGGCTTGATTCAGTGGAATTCTTGGGCCACATAGTGTCTTGTGATGGGATCAAGGTAGATCCGAAGAAGGTGGAGGCAGTGCAGAGTTGGCCTAGACTATCATCAGCTATGGAGATCTGCAGTTTCCTTAGTTTGGCGGGGTATTACCGTCGCTTTGTGGAGGAATTTTAATCCATTGCAGCACCTATGACCAGGCTGACCCAGAAGGGTGCTCCGTTCAGGTGGACTGAGGAGTGTGAGTAGAGCTTTCAGATGCTCAAGACAGCTTTGACTACAGCCCCAGTATTAGTATTGCCTACAGGTTCAGGGTCATACACTGTCTATTGTGATGCCTCGAGGATTGGCCTTGGAGCGGTATTGATGCAGGACGGTAGGGTGATTGCCTACGCGTCTAGACAGTTGAAGGTGCATGAGAAGAATTATCCAATTCATGATCTCGAGTTAGCAGCTATTGTTCACGCCCTGAAGATCTGGCGTCATTATTTGCACGGTGTTCCCTTTGAGATTTACACTGATCACCAGAGTTTGCAGTACATGTCCAGGCAAAAGGACCTTAATTTGCGTCAGCGGAGGTGGTTGGAGCTAGTTAAAGACTATGACATCACTATATTATACCACCCGGGGAAGGCCAATGTAGTGGCCGACGCCCTGAGTCGCCGGGCAGAGAGTTTGGGGAGTTTGGCATATCTTCCGGCAACTGAGAGGCCCTTAGCCTTGGATGTTCAGGCCTTAGCCAACCAGTTCGTGAGATTGGATATTTCAGAGCCTAGCCGAGTATTAGCTTGTGTGGTTGCTTGGTCTTCTCTTTATGACCGTATCAGGGAATGCCAGTATGATGATCCTCATCTTCTAGTTCTTCAGGACAGGGTTCGGCGAGGTGATGCCAGAGATGTGACCATTGGTGATGACGGTGTGATGAGGATGAAGGGCCGGATCTATGTGCCCCATGTAGATGGGCTTCGGGATTTGATTCTTGAGGAGGCCCATAGCTCGCGGTACTCCATTCATCCGGGTGCCGTGAAGATGTACCAGGACTTGAGGCAGCACTATTGGTGGAGAATAATGAAAAAGGACATAGTTGGGTTTTGTGGCCAAGTGTCTCAACTATCAGCAGGTTAAATATGAGCATCAGAGACCGGGTGGATTACTTCAGAGGTTAGAGATCCCAGAGTAGAAGTGGGAGCGGATCACCATGGACTTTGTGGTTGGACTTCCTCGAACTTTGAGGAAGTTCGATGCTATTTGGGTGATCGTGGATCGGCTGACCAAGTCGGCCCATTTCATTCCGGTGCTAACTACATACTCTTCGGAGAGGTTGGCTGAGATTTATATCAGAGAGATTGTCCGCCTTCATGGTATTCCAGTATCCATCATTTCAGACAGGGGTACACAGTTCACATCACGGTTTTGGAGAGCCATACAACAGGAGTTGGGCACTAGGGTGGAGTTGAGCACATCCTTTCACCCTCAGACGGACGGGCAGTTCGAGCGCACAATTCAGATTTTTGAGGATATGCTCCGTCCCTGTGATGTAGTTTGGAGGATCATGGGACCGATACTTGCCACTTGCAGAGTTCACTTACAACAACAGTTATCAGTCCAGCATTCAGATGGCACAGTATGAGGCTTTGTATGGTAGACGGTGTCGGTCCCCAGTGGTATGGTTTGAGCTGGGCGAGGCCTGATTGTTGGGTACAGATTTGGTCTAGGATGCCCTGGATAAGGTAAAGGTGATTCAGGAGAGACTTCGCACAGGCCAGTCTAGGCAGAAGAGTTATACGGACTGTAAGGTTTGTGATTTGGCGTTTATGGTTGGTGAGCGGGTCTTGCTTCGGGTATCGCCTATGAAGGGTGTCATGAGGTTCGGGAAGAAGGGCAAGCTGAGCCCGAGGTTCATTGGTCCTTTTGAGATATTGCGGCGAGTTGGAGAGGTTGCTTATGAGCTTGCCTTGCCTCGCAGCCTAGTAGGAGATCACCCGGTATTCCACGTGTCTATGCTCCGGAAGTATCACGGTGATCCAACTCATGTATTGGATTTTAGCTCTGTCCAGTTGGACAAGGATCTATCTTATGTTGAGGAGCCAGTAGACATTTTGGACAGGCAGGTCAGAAAGCTCAAGTCAAAGAATATTGCTTCAGTAAAGGTCCAGTGGAGGGGTCAGCCGGTCGCGGAGGCGACTTGGGTGGCCGAGCAGGATATGTGCAGCCAATACTCTCATCTTTTCACAGTTTCAGGTATGTCTTTATACTCGTTCGAGGACGAACGATTATTTTAAGAGGGGGAGGATGTACGGACCCGGCCGGTCATTTTGAGAGTAATAGCCCTGATCCCCTATTAACTACTTTCCCCAAATTTTTTTCTGCTATTGTGACTTGCCGGGATGATTTGTTTTGGGTTTCGGAGTATTTTGGGACACTTAGTCCCTAAATGAGAGCTTAAGCCCTAGAATTTGGACCGTAGTCGGAACTATGTAAAGACGACTCCATAATGGAATTCCGTCGATTCCGTTAGCTCTGTTAGGTAATTTTGGATTTAGGAACGTGTCTGGATTGTGTTTTGAAGGTTCATAGCTCATTTAGGCTTGAAATGGCGAAAGTCAAATTTTTGGAGTTTTGGGCCGGTAGTGAGATTTTTTATATCGGGGTCGATTTCCGATTCCGGAAGTTGGAGTAGGTTCATAATGTTGATTATAACTTGTGCGCAAAATTTGAGGTCAATCGGACGTGATTTGATAGGTTTCAACATCGGTTGTAGAATGTTGAAGTTTCAAGTTCTTTAAGTTTGAATTGGAGGGTGATTCATGATTTTAGCGTTGTTTGATGGGATTTGAGAGCTCGACTAAGTTCATATGGTATTTTAGGATTGGTTGGTATGTTTGGTCGAGGTCCCTAGGGCCTCTGGTGTGTTTCGGATGCTTAACGGGTGAAAACTTGGACTTAGAGGATCTCTGAACTTTGCTGGTTCTGGTATTTTCGCACCTGCGGAAAAGAGACTGCAGGTGCGCTAGCCGCACATGTGGAGATGGAAGCGCATATGTGATAAATCGAGAGTTGGCCTGGGTCGTAGGTGCGAGGAAGTTTCCGCATCTGCGATGCCCACAAATGCGCAAGGATGCTCGCACATGCGCAAGATGCGCAGAAGCGGAAGGGATTCCGCAGGCGCGAGGGCGCAGATGCGGCCCTTTCGTCGCAGGTGCGAAGGAAGAGGGGGTAAGTGAGTTGCGCAGATGCGCACATTTTTCGCACAAGCGCACCCGCAGGTGCGAGCCCAGGTTCCGCAGGTGCAAAAATACCTAGGCAGTGAATAAAACCGAAGAACTTCGCGATTTTTACCATTTTTGGCTTTGCAAACTCGGGTTGGGGCGATTTTTGAGAGCATTTTCGAGGCATTTCTTGAGGTAAGTTCCTTGTGCTTATTTTTTGGTCAATAATCTGGCCTTGCCATGTATTTTCTCACTTAGTTAATGTGTATTTAAGGTAGAAATTGGAAGTTGGAGACTAGGAATTCGGGAGTTTGAATTGTGGATTGGAGAACCATTTGGTGTCGGATTTTAGTAAATTTGATATGGTTAGACTCGTGAGTGAATGAGCTTTCTAGTTTCGTAAATTTTATCGGGTTTCGAGACGTGGGCCCCGAGAGCCGGGTTTGAGCCAATTTCGGGTTTTGGCCTAATTTTATAGTTTTTCTTGTGGGATTCATTCCATTAGCGCGTATTGATGGTATTGTACTGTTTTGAATAGATCCGGGTCATTTGGAGTCGGATACTCGTGGCAAGAACGTGATATCATGTTGATTTAAGCGGTTCGAGGTAAGTGGCTTGCCTAACCTTGTGTTGGAGACTTTCGCCTTAGGATATCTTGATATTATATGGTTTGTGGGCGCCGTGTACGTGAGGTGACGAGTACGTACACGGACTATTATTGCAAAAAATCATGTTTAACCTTTTTAAATCATAAATTGCTTATCTTATTAATTGTACTAATATGTTTAATTGTGTAGTTTAGACTAGAAAAGAATGCTTACGTGTTTTAACTGCCTAATTGATATTCTGTGCGTCATGTTCAGTTAAGTCCTTATTTGCCTTATCTGTGTCCAGTATAAACTGTATAACTCGATGTCATACCTGTCATTTCATCTTGCGTTGCATATTTAAATTGGGACTACGGACGTATTTCGGGAGATCCCCCTGTACTGCATATTTACTTTGGGACTACAGACGTATTCCGGGAGATCCTCATGTACTGCATATTTACTTTGGGACTACGGACGTATTCCAGGATATCCCCCAGCACTGCATATTGACTTTGGGACTACGGACTTATTCCGGGAGATCCCCTAGCATTGTATATTTATTTTGGGACTACGGACGTATTCCGGGAGATCCTCCTGTACTGCATATTCATTTGAAACTATAGGACGGTATCCCGATAGATTTTTCACTGTGTTTACCTTGTTTTGAGCCGAGGGCTCCCTTAATGGTTAAATTTTCGAGAATTTCTTTAACCGTGTTACCATAAATTCTACTTATATCTTTTACTGTTTAATTTATTATATTTACTCTGGTAGGGCCTTGACCTGACCTCGTCACTACTCAACCGAGGTTAGGCTTGGCACTTACTGGGTACCATTGTGGTGTAGTCATGCCCTTCCCTGCACATGTTTTTCTTGTGCAGATCCAGGTGCGAGCTATCAGCCTCGGGGTTAGTACGTGCTGCTGATTCTGGGAGACTTCAAGGTACCTCTGCTTGCGTCCGCAGATCTTCGGAGTCCCCTTCTACTCCCTCGTCTAGAGATTTTCCTTATTATCTTCAGACTTTTGTATAGAGCTACATAGATTATAGCAGCTTGTGACTTAGTGATATTCCGGGTCTTGAGAAATTATTTTGTGTATGCCGAGTGATACTACTCTTGGCTATTTATAATATGTTATTTATCTTTAAAATGTTGTGTCTCTTTATATTGTTTTTGAAATATTAAGCTTACCTAGTCATAAAGACTAGGTGCCATCACGATACCTTACGGAGGGATAATTTGGGGTCGTGACACTTAGATTTCGTATTGTTTTAGTTTTTATAAAACAATTAGCAAGAATTTTGTGTTTGCATTGTCTTTTAGAATGAATTTCCAGTGAACATTCTTTTTCCAGTTTTTCTTTGTAAAAATTAACAATTATGAGATTTTTCTTTTTAGATTTCTTATAGTACGCTCCGTATTAATAAGTAATAACTAAACTGATTGCTCCTAGACGAAAATTCAAGAATCGTGACATTGTAAGTAACAATATTTTCTTTGAATTAGAATAGCTAATATGTGGAATAGATAAATACACAGAGAAAATTGCAAGGGAGAGAGATGACGCCAAGACTGTCATATTTTGCTAGTAAATCTTACTCGCATCGAATATTTACATTAAATTTGTATGGTGTAAGATACGTATTTGTAAATAGTTTATTTTATTTAATCATGATTAAATAATAAATATTTTTACCTGATAAAGTCACTTTAATCATAATAAATTAATTTAATTTGATGCAAACATGTGACACAAGTCTTTACCTTATTCTACTTAAGTCAAGACTAGTTGAGGAGGGGGTATATTTCCTACTCACAGCGCTTGTTGGATGATTATTACTCGTTATTTTATAATATATTATATTGTATTGTATCATATTGTCTCGTGAAAGTAACGTTTGAGTAGATTGTATCGTTTGATATAGTTTAATAATAGAGTAATTTTATTGTTTAATTATTTTTGTTGTATCGTATTGTACTGATAAGTTTACTAAAATACTTTAATTGTTGTAAATATTAGACTTATCAACAATTTTTCATAAAATAATTGTAGATAATTTCTTTTTCGTAATTTATCACCGATTATGCCTTGTGCATGTATCGAGTTGCAATATTCATGCAAGTACTGCTAATAAAAGATGGCATAAAAGTTCATATATTATCATATATTTCAGATTATCATTAACAGAATAAGGTCATTATATATGCTTTTTTTTATTTTATTATACGAGTGTGACCAAACTCTATAAGTAAAAGTTATCACTTGAATTCATAAGAAAGAGATAAACGAAAAACAAAATCAATAACTATGAAAAAATATTAATCATTACACAAACTAAAAAGAAAAGAAAAAGAAGAACCCATAACACTAGTATACGATAAGTTCATAACTTTGTTAGATGGCTAGGATCTCAAACGATATTGGAGAATGCTACAATATGTAGGAAAAGGCACCACCAAATAATCAGAAACATTTTGAAGAAAAAATCGGGTATAGCATTTCTATATATAAAAAAGGATTTATTAATAATAAATAAGGGTATGATGGAAATTAAAAGAGAAATAAGATAACAATCAAATCACATCAAAAAAGTCTTTTTATCGCTAAGTAACAATGAATTTAACCATAAGATATAATAAAATTTAAGTAATAATTAAAATAAATATTATATCTAAAATAAAATTTCAATACAATAGATAATAACCAATCCAAACAAGTTGAGGGGTGTAAAATAAAATATATATACTATGCTTGCATGTACTCTACACGGGTTCACTTATAAGTCCTATATTCTAGTCACGACCCAAAATCTCACCCGTCATGATGGCGCCTATCTCAATACTAGGCAAGCCGAAAATCTCAATAAACCACAATTTCTCTCAAGTTTGAAAATAAAATAATTAAATTCAGCGGAAGAAATCTCAAAATTTCAAATATATCACTCCCAAAATCCGGTGTTACTTAGTACATGAGCATCTAATCTAAATACAAGTCTGAAAAACACGGTCTATAATAGTCTGAGATCAAATACAATAAACAAGAAGATAGAGAAGGAGAGACAAGGTCTGCGAAACACGGCAGCTACCTCAAAATCTCCTGAAAATCAACTGCATGAAAGGATCAACACCCGCTATGTCCGGAAATACCTGGATCTGCACACGAAGTACAGGGTATAGTATGAGTACAACCAACTCAACAAGTAACAATAATAAATAAGGAACTGAAGATAGTAACGAGCTACACAGTTATGGTTCATTTCCAGTAATTTCAGCAAAGAATAGACATGCTATCAAATCTGACAGTTTAATGTCAAATCAATTTTTATACAGCGACCTTTTTATGTAATCCGTATATAAAAAATCTTTCAGATATTTCACCACAATGACAGATAGCAATTAAGTACAATAACAAATGGAAATCAAGTGAAACCTCTGAGGACAACAATCACTCACTAGGCTCCCAGCCCTCATCACTCACTCTCCATAGGTACTCGCGCTCACTGGGGGTGTACAGACTCCAGAGGGGCTCCTACAGCCCAAGCGCTATAATCTGCATGGACAACTCACGTGCTGCACGGACAACTCACGTGCCATAAAATAAATATATGGATCCGCACGGCCAACTCACGTGCTACACGGCCAACTCACGTGCTATAGTATAATATAAGGATCTGCACGGTCAACTCACGTGCTATAGTATAATATAAGGATCTGCACGGCCAACTCACGTGCTATAGTATAATATAAGGATCTGCATGGCCAACTCACGTGTTGCACGGACAACTCACGTGCTATGGTATCAATATCTCACAATCAGGCACTCGACCTCACTCAGTCATAAATCTCTCCAGTCTCTCAGGCTCGCAATAATCATGAAATCAGCCCAAACAACAATGATATAATGTATCAATAATAGTAACAGAGACTGAGATAAAATGTGCAAGTAAAAACTGAGACTGAGTACATATAGCATTTAGCAGGCAATTCAACAAGTACACAACTTTTGTGGGTCCCAACAGCACTATCACATAGCCTAAGCATGATTTGTAACATGATTTACAGTCAAATTTTATCAACACATAGAGAGCATATAGCTAACAACAAATTATTCAACTTTACAGTTTTCCGGGACGGACAAAGTCACAATCCCTTCGGTATAGACGTTTACATGTAATTCACATAATAAACAATTTAAAGGTTCTATTACCTCAAGTCAAGGTTAACCCCGACACTTACCTCGCTTTGCAAATTCTAATCAATTATTCAACCACAACTTTTCCTTTTAAATTTACCTCCGAAAGCTTCAAATCTATTCACAAATAATTCAACATATTCAATACTAATCATAGGAATTAATTTCATATGAATTTATAAATTTTCCGGATAAAAATCCGAAATTCATTAAAATATTTGGCAGTGGGACCCACGTATCAAATCCCAGAAAAACTCACGAAATCCGAACACCCATTACGATACAAGTGCAACCATACCAAATTTGTCCAATTCCAATATCAAATGGACCTTTAAATCTTAATTTTTTGTTTTTAAAAAGTTTTACAAAGATTCCAATTTCTTCCATCTAAATCCGAAATAAATGATGAATATAGACATGGATTTGTGAAATACAATCACTATATGATAAAGAATACTTACTCAGTTCGAAATCATGAAAAACTCCTTTGAAATCGCCCCTAAGCCGAGTTATAATTGAGGGTTTGTGAAAAATGGGAAAAATCCCGTTTTTGGTTCTGTTTTAAGTCACAGGGGTCGGGCCTTCTTCGCGTTCGCGAAGGGCCTGTCGCATTCTCGATGAGTAGCAGCCTGTGGCTTTCACATTCGCGAGTCCTCCTTCGCGTTCGCGAAGGTTTCCCCCTGGCCTTCGCGTTTGCGAGGCATAGCTCGCTTTCGCGCTAAAGGAATGATCGAACCTCCCCCAGGTGTGCCTAACACTACGCGTTCGTGAGGAGATGGTCGCCTTCGCGAAGGGTAATGACCCCATCGCTTTGCGTTCGCGACCAAGCCTTCGCGCTCGCGAAGAAGAAAAATTCAGCTATCCAGTTTACTCTTCGCGTTCGTGAGAGTACCTTCGCGAACGCGAAGAAGAACATGCTAGAACAACTGCTGCAGCAAAATTCCAGATTTTCAAAGTCCAAAACATTCAGTAGCCTATCTGAAACTCACCCGAGCCCTCGGGGTTCTAAACCAATCATGCACACAGGTTCTAAAACATCATACGAACTTGCTCGCGTGATCGAATCGCCAAAATAACACCTAGAACTACTAATCGGACACCAAATCAAAGGAAGTTTTCAAGAAAATTTTAAAACTTATATTTTTACAACCGGACGTTCGAATCACGTCAAATCAACTCTGATTCTCACCAAATTCGGCAGACAAGTCATAAATATTATAGTGGACCTATACCAGGCTCCAAAACCAAAATACGGACCCGAGGTCAATAAATCCAACATCAGTAATTTCTTAGAAATCATTAAACTTTCAAGCTTTTAATATTTTATCAAAATTCCATATCTCGAGCTAGGGAACTCGGAATTCGATTCCGGGCATACGCCCAAGTCCCAATCACGATACAGACCTACCAGAATTTTCACAATACTGATCCGGATCCGTTTGCTCAAAATGTTGACCAAAGTCATCTTAGTTGAGTTTTAAAGCTCTATTTCCCATTTTAATCCATTTTTTCACATAAAAACTTTCCGAAAAAATGTACGGACTGCGCACGCAAGTCGAGGAATGATAAATGGTGCTTTTCGAGGTCTTAGAACATAGAATTACTTATTAAATTTAAAGATGACATTTTAGATCATCACATTCTCCACCTCTAAAACAAACATTTGTCCTCGAACGGAGTTAGAAAAAGTACCTGAGCTGGAGAAAAGGTGTGGATATTTACTCCTCATGTCCGACTCGGACTCCCAGGTAGATGCCTCTACCGACTGACCTCTCCATTGCACCCGAACTAAAGGATAACTCTTAGACCTCAATTATCGGACTTGTCAGGCTAGAATAGTCACCGGCTCCTCCTCGTAAGTCAAATCTTTGTCCAATTGAACTGAGCTGAAATCTAACACATGGGACGGATCACCATGATATTTCCGGAGCATAGGCACATGGAACACTGGATGAACCGCTGATAAACTAGGTGGTAATGCAAGCCTGTAGGCTACTTCACCCACCCTTTCAAGAATTTCAAAGGGTCCGATATACCTAGGGCTCAACTTGCCCTTCTTTCCGAACCTCATTACACCTTTTATAGGTGAAACCTGGAGCAATATTCATTCTCCAACCATGAATGCAATATCACAAACTTTACGGTCGGCATAACTCTTTTGCCTAGACTGGGTTGTGCGAAGTCGATCCTGAATAATCTTGACCTTATCCAAGGCATCTTGTACCAAATCGGTACCCAACAACCGAGCCTCTCCCGGTTCAAACCAACCAACTGGCGATCGGCATCGCCTTCCGTATAATGCCTCATATGGAGCCATCTGAATGCTCGACTGGTAGCTATTATTATAAGCAAACTCCGCAAGTGGTAGGAAATGATCCCAAGAACCTCCAAAGTCTATAACACAAGCGCGATGCATATCTTCCAATATCTGAATAGTGCGCTCTGACTGTCCGTCTATTTGTGGATGAAATGCTATACTCAACTCCACCCGCGTGCCTAACTCACGTTGTACAGCCCTCTAGAAATGTGAGGTAAACTGCGTACCTCGATCTGAAATAATAGACACGGGCACACCGTGAAGGCGGACAATCTCACGAATGTAAATTTCAGCTAACCTCTCTGAATAATAGGTAACTGCCACTGGAATAAAATGGGCTGACTTGGTCAACCTGTCCACAATGACCCAAATTACGTCAAATTTTCTCTGTGTCCGTGGGAGCCCAACAACAAAATCCATAGTGATATGCTCCCACCAGGTCTTTGATGCTCGTACTTAACTTGCTGACAATTCAGACACCGAGCTACATGTGCAACTATATCCTTTTTCATTCTCCTCCACCAATAATATTGCCGCAAATCTTGATACATTTTAGCGGTACCTGGATGAATAGAATACATGGAACTATGTGCTTCTTCAAGAATTAATTCGCGAAGCCCATCCACATTAGGCACACAAATACAGCCCTGCATTCGCATAACTCCATCTTCCCCCACAATAACCTATTTGGCATCACCGTGCCGCACCGTGTCCTTAAAGACAAGTAAATGAGGATCATCATGCTGCCTCTCTCTGTTGCGCTCATATAAAGAAGACCGAGCGACTGTACAAGCTAGAACCCAACTAGGTTCTGAAATATCTAACCTCACGAACTGATTAGCCAAAGTCTTAACATCTACAGCTAATGGCCTCTCACCAACCGGAATATACTCAAGACTGCCCATACTCACAGCCTTTCTACTCAAGGCATTGGCCACCACATTGGCCTTTCCGGGGTGATACAAAATGGTGATATCATAGTCTTTCAACAACTCCAACCATCTTCTCTACCTCAAATTAAGATCTTTTTGTTTGAACAGATACTGAAGTCTGCGATGATCAGTAAATACCTCACACGAGACACCGTAGAGGTAATGCCTCCAAATCTTCAGCGCATGAATAATGGCTGCCAATTCTAAGTCATGAACAGGATAATTCTTCTCGTGAACTTTCAACTGCCGCGACGCATATGCAATTACCTTGCCATTTTGCATTAATACAGCACCAAGCCCAATGTGAGATGCGTCACAATATACCGTATACGATCCTGAGCCTGTGGGTAATACCAATACTGGTGTCGTAGTCAAAGCGGTCTTGAGCTTCTGAAAGCTCAGCTCACACTCGTCTGACCATCTGAACGGAACACCCTTCTGGGTTAGTCTGGTTAATGTGCTTGCTATAGATGAAAACACTTCCACGAACCGACGATAATAACCTACCAAACCCAGGAAACTCCGAATCTCTATAACCGAAGTAGGTCTAGGCCAATTCTGAACAACCTCAATCTTCTTAGGATCCACATTTATGCCTTCTGTCGATATAATATGTCCCAAAAAGGCAACTGAGTCTAACCAAAACTCACATTTTGAAAATTTGGCATATAACTGATTATTCTTTAAGGTGTGAAGCACACTTCGAAGATGCTGCTCATGCTCCTCTCGACTGCTGGAGTAAATCAAGATATCATCAATGAATACAACCACAAAATAATCTAAATAAGGCTTGAACATGCGATTCATCAAATCCATAAATGATGCTGGAGCATTTGTCAACCCAAATGACATCACTAGGAACTCGTAATGCCCATACCGAGTCCGAAAAGCCATCTTAGGGACATCAAATGCCCTAATCATCAACTGATGGTAACCAGATCTCAAATCAATTTTCGAAAATACCTTGGCACCCTGAAGCTGATCAAATATGTCATCAATTCTTGGCAGCGGATATTTGTTTTTTATAGTGGCCTTGTTCAACTGCCGATAGTCTATACACATCCGCATCGAGCCATCTTTCTTCTTTACAAGTAATACTGGTGCACCCCAGGGCGAGACACTGGGTCTAATGAATCCCTGATCAAGCAAGTCTTATAACTACTCTTTCAATTCTTTCAACTCTGGCAGGGCCATACGGTATGGTGGAATAGAAATGGGCTGAGTTCCCGGAGCCAAATCAATACAGAAGTCAATATCTCTGTCGGGTGGCATCCCCGACAGATCTGCAGGAAATACTTCTGAAAATTCACGAACAACTGGCACTGAGTCCATAGAAGGGACATCCACATTGGGATCACGAATATAAGCCAAATAGGCTAGATATCCTTTCTCTACCATACGCCGAGCTTTCATATAAGAAATAACCCTACTGGCAGAATGGTCAGGAGTTCCTTTCCACTCTAATCGAGGTAACCTCGGCATAGCTAGGGTCACTGTCTTGGCATGACAGTCCAATATAGCATGATAAGGAGACAGTCAATCCATACCCAAGATGACATCAAAATCTACCATATCAAGAAGTAGAAGATCCACACTAGTTTCAAGATTACCAATAGTAACCACACACGAACGGTAGACATGATCTACTACCACAGAGTCTCCCACCGGTGTAGATACACACACAGAAGCACTCAGAGAATCACAAGGCACAACCAAATATGAAGCAAAATAGGAGGACACATAGGAATAAGTAGATCCTGGATCAAATAAAACTGAAGCATCTCTATGGCAAGCTGGAATAGTACCTGTGATCACAGCATCAGATGACTCGGCCTCAGGCCTAGCTGGAAAAGCATAAAATCGAGGCTGGGTCGCACCACTCTGAACTGCATCTCTGGGACGGCCTCTAACTGGCTGGCCTCCACCTCTAACGGTCTGACCTCTACCTCTAATGGCCTGACCTCCACCTCTAATGGCGTGACCTCCAACTCTAACTACCTGACCCCTACCTCTAGCTGGCTGAGCAGGCAGTGAAGCAACCAGTGTCGGTATGATGGCACGAGAATCTTGCTGAGATCTGTTACTCGCCAATCTAGGGCAATACCTCCTGATGTGACCAATGTTCCCACACTCATAACACACATCCTGATGTCGTGGCTGCTGAAGCTGAAGATGACTCAAATAGGCCGGATAACCGCTGTAGTAACTCCGGAGTGGTGGTGCACTGATAGGAGCTGAATGTGCACTAAATGCTTGGCTGCCCAGAGTAAGGCATAATAGGATCGTGACTCCCTGAAGCACCGGGAGATACATGAAGTGCTGAATGAAATGGTCTGGGAGGATGACCCCTACCAAAATTACCCCGGCCTCCAGATGAGGCACCACTGTAACCACTGAACTGACAAGGCCTCTTATCTGACCTCTGCCCTCTTTCCTGTGCAAGAACCATCTCGATCCTCCTTGCGACATTAGCAGCCGCCTGAAAAGAAATCTCACTTCCGGTCTCCTAAGCCATCTGAAGTTTGATAGGGTGAGTGAGTCCCTCAATGAACCTCCTCTCTCTCTCTCCCTCCGTAGGTAGTAAAAGGAGAGCATGATGGGACAAATCCACAAAGCGGGACTCATATTGAGTAACAGTCATACTGCCTTATTGTAGACGCTCGAATTGCTTGCGGAATTCCTCTCTCAGTGTGATAGGGAGGAACTTCTCCAGAAATAGCTGAGAGAACTGCTCCGAGGTAAGTGCAGGCGATCCGACTGGTCGAGTCAATATGTAATCTCTCCACCACCTCTTGGCGGAACCCGTCATCTGGAATATGGCAAAATCAACTCCATTCGTCTAAACTATACCCATGTTCCGCAGCACCTCATGGCAGCGTTCAAGATAATCCTGTGGGTCCTCAGAAGGTGTACCACTGAAGTGAACTGGAAAGAGCTTAGTGAACTTATCCAGTCTCAATAAGGCCTCAAAAGACATGGCAGGCCTATCGTCGGTCTGTGCCGCAACAACTGGCTGAACTACCTTAACTGGCGGGGCTGCTGGAGCCTGATTCTGGGGAGCCATCTGCTCCGGAGCAGGAGTAGTGGGAGTTTGTGCTCCTCCCCCAGCCTGTGAGATAGCTGGTGCCACTGGAAATGTACCATTCTAGTCCACGCCCTCCATAAGACTTACCAAACGGACTAGAGCGTCCTGAAGTACTGGAATGGCTATGAATCCTTCCGGGACCTGAACTGGTCCAACTAGTACATTCTGAACTGGGACCTCCTCCTGAAGGTCTATCTGAGGTTCTTCAACAGGTGCAGCTGCTCGAGCTCTGGACTGAGCTCTACCTCGGCCTCGGCCTCGGCCTCTAGCATGAACTCGGCCTCGACCTCTAGCACGACCTCGGCCTCGACCTCTACCCCTGGCCATAGTTGCCACCGGGGGTTCTGGTCCCTGTCCATCGGTAGAGGTATTATGCGTTCTCACCATCTGTGAGAGAATAAGAGTAGAATGGTTCAATCATCGATGATAAAATAAAATCGCACGAAAGAATAAGAAAGAAGTGATATTGTTCCTAAACTTCATAGCCTCTGAGAGATAAGTACAGACGTCTCCGTACCGATCCTTCAGACTCTACTAAGCTTGCTCGTGACTCGTGAGACCTATGTAACCTAGTGCTCTGATACCAACTGTCACGACCCGAATTTTCCACCTTCGGACCATGATGGCGCCTAATATTTCACTTGCTAGGCAAGCCAATGTTAGAATAATATTAACCGTTTTTAAAGCAATTTTTAAATTTATTAATAATAAGGAAGCAAATGTGGAAGCAATTTTGAAATAATCTATAATAATAACGGTATCTAAATACCATCCCAGAATTTATGTCACAAGTGCACGAGCTTCTAGAATAAATACAAATAAAGGTCTGAATAAATTAAAGCTATCTGAAAATAAACACACAGCTAAAGTACAACAGACGGGGACTTCGGAACTGCGAACGCCATGCAGTTATACCTCAAGTCTCCTCTGATAGCTGAAATCCGAGCAAATCTATGGTACACCGCTGGGACCAACTCCAAAATCTGCACAAGAAGTGCAGAGTGTAGTATCAGTACAACCGACCCCATGTACTGGTAAGTGCTGAGCCTAACCTCGACGAAGTAGTGACGAGGCTAAGGCGGTTCACTTACATTAACATGTACGCAATATTAGTAACAACAACAATAATAGAAATAAATCAGGTAATTCATTTATAATAATTGAAGGCAACTCAGCAGTCATAACCAATTATCATTTCCATTATTTTTGTTGCAGCGTGCAACCCGCTCTCACAATATATATCCACATTCAGTTATATTGCGGCGTGCAACCCGCTCCTCCAATATATTCATTTTAATCAAGTCTGTTGCGGCGTGTAACCCGATCCTCCAATATTAACTTTTAATAAGTCTGTTGCAGCGTGCAACCCGATTCTCCAATATTGACTTTTAATAAGTCTGTTGCGGCGTGCAACCCGATCCTCCAATATAGACTTTTAATAAGTCTGTTGCGGCGTGCAACCTGATCCTCCAATATATTCATTATAATCAATCATGTTGCGGCGTGCAACCCTCTCCTCCAACATTTTCATTTACCAATTCTTATAGAAGAAATTATTCCAATAAATGTAACAATTAATATAAAAAATTACAAGATAACAAGCATACAATAATTATGGTTTAATTATGAAGCAAACAATGACAAATAGCAAATTATTATGGAAATCAGGGAGCAAATAGGCAGTTTAATATTTATTATGCTAAATATCAAATAACAATTAAGGCACATAATTCAAATAGCATGTAACAATTAATGCAGGAATTCAAGAATTTATATTTGCAAAGAATATGAGCGAAACAATTATTATAATAATTAATTTATGATTAAAAATAATTTATGATTTTTCAAGTAAGCAGGCAAACAATTAATTTGACGACGTATAGACACTCGTCACCTCGCCTATACGTCATTTACATTCAATACACATAACAAACAATTTAAGGGTTCTATTCCCTCAAGTCAAGGTTAACCCCGACACTTACCTCGCTTTGCAAATTTCAATCAATTATTCAACCACAGCTTTTCCTTTTAAATTTGCCTCCGAAAGCTTCAAATCTATTCACAAACAATTCAACATATCCAATACTAATCACAGGAATTAATTCCATATGAATTTATAAATTTTTCGGATAAAAATCCAAAATTCATTAAAATATTCGGCAGTGGGACCCACGTATCAAATCCCAGAAAAACTCACGAAATCTGAACACCCATTCCGATACAAGTGCAACCATACCAAATTTGTCCAATTCCGATATCAAATGGACCTTCAAATCTTAATTTTTCATTTTTGGAAAGTTTTACAAAAATTACAATTTCTTCCATCTAAATCCAAAATAAATGATGAATATAGACATGGATTTGTGAAATATAATCACTATATGATAAACAACACTTACCCAGTTCGAAATCATGAAAAACTCCTTTGAAATCGCCCCTAAGCCGAGTTATAATTGAGGATTTGTGAAAAATGGAAAAAATCCCGTTTTTGGTTCTATTTTAAGTCACAGGGGTCAGGCATTCTTCGCGTTCGCGAAGGGCCTGTCGCGTTCGTGATGAGTAGCAGCCTGTGGCTTTCGCGTTCGCGAGTCCTCCTTCGCGTTCGCGAAGGTTTCCCCCCCTGGCCTTCGCGTTCGCGAGGCATAGCTCGCGTTCGCACTGAAGGAATGATCGACCCTCCCCCAGGTGTGCCTAACTCTACGCGTTCGCGAGGAGATGGTCGCGTTCACGAAGGGTAATGACCCCATCGCTTCGCGTTCGCGACCAAGCCTTCGCATTCGTGAAGAAGAAAAATCCAACTGTCCAGTTTACTCTTCGCGTTCGTGAGAGTACCTTCGCGAACGCGAAGAAGAACATGCCAGAACACCTGCTGCAGCAAAATTCCAGATTTTCAAAGTCCAAAATATTCAGTAGCCTATCCGAAACTCACCCGAGCCCTCGGGGCTCCAAACCAATCATGCACACAGGTTTTAAAACATCATACGAACTTGCTCGCACGATCGAATCGCCAAAATAATACCTAGAACTACTAATCAGACACCAAATCAAAGGAAGTTTTCAAGAAAACTTTAAAACTTATATTTTTACAACCGGACGTGCGAATCACGTCAAATCAACTCTGATTCTCACCAAATTCGGCAGATAAGTCATAAATATTATAGTGGGCCTATATCATGCTCTGGAACCAAAATATGGACCCGAGGTCAATAAATCCAACATCAGTAATTTCTTAGAAATCATTAAACTTTCAAGATTTTTATTTTTCATCAAAATTTCATATCTCGAGCTAGGGACCTCGGAATTCGATTCCGGGCATACGCCCCAGTCCCAAATTACGATACGGACCTACCAGAATTTTCAAAATACTGATCCGGATCCGTTTGCTCAAAATATTGACCAAAGTCAACTTAGTTGAGTTTTAAAGCTCTATTGCCCATTTTAATCCATTTTTTCACATAAAAACTTTCCGAAAAAATGTACGGACTACGCACGCAAGTCGAGGAATGATAAATGGTGCTTTTCGAGGTCTTAGAACATAGAATTACTTATTAAATTTAAAGATAATATTTTGGGTCATCACAGTTTCGGTCAATAAAATTCATTCGAATTAATTCCATAAAAAATGCTAATTTTCCATAAAAATCCAAAATTTTACCTCAAACATTGTCCGTGGGGCCCACGTCTCAGAACTCGATGAAAGTTATAAAATTCGAATACCCATTCCGATATGAGTTCAACCATACCAATTTTATCAAATTCCGATAACAACTCGACCTCCAAATCTTAAATTTTTATTTTTGGAAGATTTTGCAAATATCATGATTTCTTCCATTTAAATCCGAAATAAATGATGATTATAACCATATAATCATGAAGTATAATCACCTTTGGATATAGAACACTTACCCCAATCCATATGGTGAAAATCGCCTCAAATATCGCTTCAATCCGAGCTCTATAGCTCCAAATATGTTAAAAATAGTTGAACCTTCGAAATATAGCTACTGCCCAGGTATTTACTCTTCGCGATCGCGGAAAATGCTACGCTATCGCGAAGCACAAACATTTTCAGCCCAAAAATTGCTCTTCGCGATCGCGGAAAACCAATCGTGATCGCGAAGAACAAACTCCCCAACATCTTCCAGACAGCCTCCAGTATAATGGTCATAACATTTTGTACATAACTCTAAATTGTAAATGGTTTAACTTTCTAAAAACTAGATACCAAGGGCTATAACTATCATTTGTTGCTCATCTCCTAATTCTTTATAGAGTTCGAGATATAAGCTTTCAAAATCAGCTCTATGCAACAGAGATTTTCAAAATCTTTTCGGACAGTTTGTAGTGTATCTATCACAACTTTTTGTACACAACTTCAAATGACAATTGGTTTACATTTATGAAAACTAGACATCAAGAGCTACAACTTTTATATTTGGATCATCTCCAACCATCGCGATGCATACCTCTGTGGCCAAAAATCAGCAACTAAGAATGGCCAAAAAATGGTCCGAAATTACCCCGAAACTCACCCGAGCCCCTCGGGACCTCAACCAAATATACCAACAAGTCCTAAAACATCATACGAACTTAGTCGAAGTCTCGAATCACATCAAGCAACGCTAAAACCATGAATCATGCCCCAATTTAAGCCTAATGAACTTTGAACTTTCAAATTCTATATCTTGTGCCGAAATACATCAAATCAATCCGGAATGACTTCAAATTTTGCACACAAGTCATAAATGACATAACGAAGCTATTTAAATTTCCAAAATCAGATTCCGACCTCGATATCAAAAAGTCAACCCCCCGGTCAAACTTTCCAAAATTTAACTTTCGGTATTTCAAGCCTAATTCCACTACGGACCTCCAAATAATTTTTCGGACACACTCCTAAGTCCAAAATTACCATACAGAGCTATTGGAATTATCAGAATTAAAATTCGAGGTCGTTTACGCATAAGTCAATATTCGGTCAACTATTTTAACTTAAGCTTACAAGCTAACTCTGAAATACCTTAAAACCAAAACCAACAATTCACATAAGTCATAATACCTTGTAGAAAATTATTCAAGACTTCAGATAGTTGAAAGGAGCGTAAATGCTCAAAACGACCGATCGGATCGTTACAATTCTCTTTTTTAATACTTGTTTGTCTTCATTATTATATTAGATTTATCCAAGCTTACACGCATAAATACCAAGTGTATTGTACTTGAGCTCCATTGATCCCTGTAAAATCTTTAAAATTGGATTGAATAAATTCAAAACAGATCAAACTGAACCGAATTAATCCAAAACGGATCGAATCGACTGAATGTATACCCTAATTCAACTTTCTTCACTAGTGGTCGGTTTGTATTAAAATAGTGACACCTGCAACCATCAAATTCTGGACCCGCCTCTGTTATCCACATTGATTAACTAAGATGACAACCAAGAACTATTATAACCTGAGGCGGATCCAAAATTTTAACGCGACGGGGGCACAATATTCTGTTCATTCAGTGCCCCCTAAAGGCTTTTAGTGTTCAGGGTGCCAAGTGATTTAAATTAATCATTTTCAAGATATATACATAGACATATACAATATTTCTACCAAAGTTTACGGGTCCGATGACCCCTCAACATAATACACAGGTCCACGTCTAATTATAACTACTACTACATCAGACAGGAGTCATTAAAGAGTACTATTGAACACACATGGCTAATAAATGGCTGTGTCTTCAGTCTAGCTTAACGGGATGTTTAAGAGATTCACCGAATCTCACTTTTCCTTTTTCTATTTTAGACTAAGAATTCACTAGTAAATGATATTTATATCATAACAAATGAATACATGACACGTGTCTTTATATATAAGGGTATTATCTAAATCACAGTTAACTAATACATATTTTCAATTTAATTGACAACTTAATCATACTCCTTTGTTGACTTTATTTTGTTTTGGTTGTTTTTACACATATTAAGAAATTCATCTTTTAATATTAATTAATAATGAAACATGGCAATATCAATCTTACTTTGTTCATTGAAAATATAACAGATACTTCGAGACTTTACACTCCAATGGAAACTTTGGAAAAAAGAAGTTAATTCTTTATTGATATATGAAAACATCAAATATTGTAGACAATAAAAAAGGGTAAAAAAATTAATTAATGTAGACCGGCTAGAATAATAAATTTAGTATGATTTGATGTAAATATTGAATACGAGTAAATTCTTATACATTAATGTTGTATAGACTTTCATGATATCTCAAAAAATTAAATATTACGACAATAACAAGTCGGTGAAAAAAAATTCAATAATATGGACCATAAAAAAAGGCTAAAACATCAATTAAAGTGAACCGAAGGGAATATTAATTTCAAAATTAACATCTTTTTCCAGTTTTTGTATTAAAAAAATGGGGAATATCTCTTTTTGGTTGTCAATATATTTGGGTTGAATTTTTTAAAATACACGAAAATCAGAAACGTCCATATTGAAAGAGTCGAAAAGCACACGCATAAATTACTCTTGCGGAGTTCCAAGAACTCTTTCTTCCTCCTTGGTCAGCTACCAGTAGTTAGAACTCGCTTTCAATAGTTTCAATAATGCTAGCTGCGAAAGAGTCCTTTTCTCTGTTTGGTGCCTTTGTTCAAAGATCATCTTGTAGATTCAGATATTCATTTTGAGATTTTCTTGTTCTCAAGGCCGGCTTTGATTCATTTTGCTTTAGAAAACGAATCTGTTGGCAAATAAGGTAAAATCACAGACTCTCTTGTGTTTTTCGTATTCTTTACATTTTTTCTGATTTTAGAACATGAGCCAGGGAGATGATGGAGATTCTGTGAAGTAAAATTATAGCAGTACCGAAGATCAAAATAGTAGTGGTGGTATTTTTTTCTTATCTATATAAACGTGTGCTTAACATGCATATTTCAATAATGCTAGCTGAGAAAGAGTCTTTTTTCTGTTTGGTGCCTTTGTTCAAAGATCATCTTATAGATTCAGATATCAATTTTGGGATCTCCTTGTTCCTAAGGCTTTGATTCATATTGCTTCAGAGAACGAATCTGTTGGCAAATAAGGTAAAATCACGAATTCCCTTGTGTTTTTCGTATTCTTTATATTTTTTCTAGTTTTAGAACATGAGACAGAGAGATGATGTGGATTATGTGAAATGAAATCATAGCAGTACCGAAAACCAAAATAGTAGTGGTGGTGTTTTTTTTTCTTATCAAAATAAACGTGTGCTTACCACGTCTATTTCAATCATGCTAGCTGAGAAAGAGTCTTTTTCTCTGTTTGGTGCCTTTGTTCAAAGATCATCTTGTAGATTCAGATATCCATTTTGGGATATCCTTGTTCCCAAGGCTTTGATTCATTTTGCTTCAGAGAACGAATCTGTTGGCAAATAAGGTAAAATCACGGATTTCCTTGTGTTTTTCGTATTCTTTACATTTTTTCTGGTTTTAAAACTTGACACAGAGATGATGGGGATTCTATGAAATGAAATCATAGAAGTACCAAAGATCAAAATAGCAGTGGCAGTTTTTTTTCTTATCTTTATAAACGTGTGCTTACCATACATATTTCAATAATGCTAGCTGAGAGAGAGTCTTTTTCTCTGTTTGGTGCTTTTGTTCAAAGATCATCTTGTAGATTCTGATATCAATTTTGGGATCTCATTGCTCCCAAGGCCTGTTTGATTCATTTTGCTTCAGAGAACGAATCTGTTGGCAAATAAGATAAAATCACGGATTCCCTTGGTCTTTTCGTATTCTTTATATTTTAACTGGTTTTAGAACATGAGACAGAGAGATGATGGGGATTCTGTGAAATGAAATCATAGCAGTACCGAATATCAAAATAGTAGTGGTGATATTTTTTTATTATCTATATAAATGTATGCTTACCATGCATATTTCAATAATGCTAGCTGAGAAAGAGTCTTTTTTCTGTTTGGTGCTTTTGTTCAAAGATTATCTTGTAGATTCAGATATCCATTTTGGGATCTCCTTGTTTCCAAGGCTTTGATTCAATTTGCTTCAGAGAACGAATCTATTGGCAAATAAGGTAAAATCACGGATTCCCTTGTGTTTTTAGTATTCTTTACATTTTTTTTGGTTTTAGAACTTGAGACAAAGAGATGATGTGGATTCTGTGAAATAAAATCATAGCAGTACCAAAGATCAAAATAGTAGTGGTGGTATTTTTTTCTTTTCTATATAAACGTGTGCTTACCACGCATATTTCAATAATGCTAGTTGAGAAAGAGTCTTTTTCTCTGTTTGGTGCATTTGTTCAAAGATCATCTTATAGATTTAGATATCCATTTTGGGATCTCCTTATTCCCAAGGCTTTGATTCATTTTACTTCAGAGAATGAATCTGTTGGCAAATAAGGTAAAATTATGGATTTCCTTGTATTTTTCGTATTCTTTACATTTTTTCGGTATTTAGAACTTGAGATAGAGAGATGATGGGGAATCTGTGAAATAAAATTATAGCAGTACCGAAGATCAAAATAGTAGTGGTGGTTTTTATTCTTATCTTTATAAACGTGTGCTTACCATGCATATTTCAATAATGCTAGTTGAGAAAGAGTCTTTTTCTCTATTTGGTGCCTTTGTTCAAAGATCATCTTGTAGATTCAGATATCCATTTTGGGATCTCCTTTTTCCTAAGGCTTTGATTCACTTTGCTTGAGAGAACGAATCTGTTGGCAAATAAGGTAAAATTACGGATTCCCTTGTGTTTTTCGTATTCTTTACATTTTTCTGGTTTTAGAACTTGAGACAAAGAGATGATGTGGATTCTGTGAAATAAAATCATAGCAGTACCAAAGATCAAAATAGTAGTGGTGGTATTTTTTTCTTATCTATATAAATGTGTGCTTACCATGCATATTTCAATAATGCTAGCTGAGAAAGAATCTTTTTTCTGTTTGGTGCTTTTGTTCAAAGATCATCTTATAGATTCAGATATCCATTTTGGGATCTCCTTGTTTTCAAGGCTTTGATTCATTTTGCTTCAGAGAACGAATCTGTTGGCAAATAAGGTAAAATCACGGATTCCCTTGTATTTTTCGTATTCTTTACATTTTTTCTAGTTTTAGAACATGAGACAGAGAGATGATATGGATTATGTGAAATGAAATCAGATCAGTACCGAAGATCAAAATAGTAGTGGTGGTATTTTTTTTTCTTATCAAAATATACGTGCGCTTACCACGCCTATTTCAATCATGCTAGCTGAGAAAGAGTCTTTTTCTCTGTTTGGTACCTTTGTTCAAAGATCATCTTGTAGATTCAGATATCCATTTTGGGATATCCTTGTTCCTAAGGCTTTGATTCATTTTGCTTCAGAAAACGAATCTGTTAGCAAATAAGGTAAAATCACGGATTTCCTTGTGTTTTTCGTATTCTTTATATTTTTCTGGTTTTAGAACTTGAGACACAGAGATGATGGGGATTCTGTGAAATGAAATCATAGAAGTACCAAAGATCAAAATAGCAGTGGTGGTTTTTTTTCTTATCTTTATAAACGTGTGCTTACCATACATATTTTAATAATGCTAGCTGAGAGAGAGTCTTTTTCTCTGTTTGGTGCTTTTGTTCAAAGATCATCTTGTAGATTCAGATATCTATTTTGAGATCTCATATCTCCCAAGGCCGGTTTGATTCATTTTGCTTCAGAGAACGAATCTATTGGCAAATAAGGTAAAATCACGGATTCCCTTGTATTTTTAGTATTCTTTACATTTTTTTTGGTTTTAGAACTCGAGACAAAGAGATGATGTGGATTCTGTGAAATAAAATCATAGCAGTACCAAAGATCAAAATAGTAGTGGTGGTATTTTTTTCTTATCTATATAAATGTGTGCTTACCATGCATATTTCAATAATGCTAGCTGAGAAAGAGTCGTTTTTCTGTTTGGTGCTTTTGTTCAAAGATCATCTTGTTGATTCAGATATCCATTTTGGGATCTCCTTGTTTCCAAGGCTTTGATTCAATTTACTTCAGAGAACGAATCTATTGGCAAATAAGGTAAAATCACGGATTCCCTTGTGTTTTTAATATTCTTTACATTTTTTTTTGGTTTTAGAACTTGAGACAAAGAGATGATGTGGATTCTGTGAAATAAAATCATAGCAGTACCAAAGATCAAAATAGTAGTGGTGGTATTTTTTTCTTATCTATATAAATGTGTGCTTACCATGCATATTTCAATAATGCTAGCTGAGAAAGAGTCTTTTTTCTGTTTGGTGCTTTTGTTCAAAGATCATCTTATAGATTCAGATATCCATTTTGGGATCTCCTTGTTTTCAAGGCTTTGATTCAATTTGCTTCAGAGAACGAATCTATTGGCAAATAAGGTAAAATCATGGATTCCCTTGTGTTTTTAGTATTCTTTACATTTTTTCTAGTTTAAAATCATGGATTCCCTTGTGTTTTTAGTATTCTTTACATTTTTTCTAGTTTTAGAACTTGAGACAAAGAGACGATGTGGATTCTGTGAAATAAAATCGTAGCAGTACCAAAGATCAAAATAGTAGTGGTGGTATTTTTTCTTTTCTATATAAACGTGTGCTTACCACGCATATTTCAATAATGCTAGTTGAGAAAGAGTCTTTTTTTCTGTTTGGTGCATTTGTTCAAAGATCATCTTATAGATTTAGATATCCATTTTGGGATCTCCTTGTTCCCAAGGCTTTGATTCATTTTACTTCAGAGAACGAATATGTTGGCAAATAAGGTAAAATCACGAATTTTCTTGTATTTTTCGTATTCTTTACATTTTTTCGGTATTTAGAACTTGAGATAGAGAGATGATGGGGAATCTGTGAAATAAAATTATAGCAGTACCGAAGATCAAAATAGTAGTGGTGGTTTTTTTCTTATCTTTATAAACGTGTGCTTACCATGCATATTTCAATAATGCTAGTTGAGAAAGAGTCTTTTTCTCTATTTGGTGCCTTTGTTCAAAGATCATCTTGTAGATTCAGATATCTATTTTGGGATCTCCTTGTTCGTAAGGCTTTGATTCATTTTGCATGAGAGAACGAATCTATTGGCAAATAAGGTAAAATCACGGATTCCCTTGTATTTTTTGTATTCTTTACATTTTTCTGGTTTTAGAACTTAAGATAGAGAGATAATGTGGATTTTGTCAAATAAAATCATAGCAGTACCGAAGATCAAAATAATAGTGGTGGTGTTTTTTTCTTTTCTATATAAACGTGTGCTTACCACGCATATTTCAATTATGCTAGTTGAGAAAGAGTCTTTTTCTCTGTTTGGTGCCTTTGTTCAAAGATTATCTTGTAGATTCAGATATCCATTTTGGGATCTCATTATTCCCAAGGCTTTGATTCATTTTACTTCAGAGAACGAATCTGTTGGCAAATAAGGTAAAATCACGGATTTCCTTCTATTTTTTCTATTCTTTACATTTTTTCTGGTTTTAGAACTTGAGAGAGAGAGATGATGGGAAATTTGTAAAATGAAATCATAGCAGTACCGATGATCAAAATAGTAGTGGTAGTTTTTTTTTCTTATCTTTATAAACGTGTCCTTACCATGCATATTTCTATAATGCTAGCTGAGAAAGAGTCTTTTTCTCTGTTTGGTGCCTTCGTTCAAAGATCATCTTGTAGATTCAGATATCCATTTTGTGATCTCTTTGTTCTCAAGACTTTGATTCACTTTGCTTGAGAGAACGAATCTGTTGGTAAATAAGGTAAAATCACGAATTCCCTTGTATTTTTCGTGTTCTTTACAATTTTTCTGGTTTTAAACTTAAGACAGAGAGATGATGTGGATTCTATGAAACGAAATCATAGATGTACTGTCACGACCCGAAATCTCACACGTCGTGATGACGCCTATCTCAATACTAGGCAAGCCGACAATACCAATAACCCACAATTTATTTTAAATACTGAAAATATAATAATTAAGTTTAAGGGTAAATCACACAGCATTGGAAATAAACACACTCCCAAAACCCGGTGTCACTGAGTACATGAGCATCTATACATTTCAAGTCTGGAAAAATCCGGTCTATAATAATCTAAGACCAAATACAATAAACAAAGGATAAGGAAGGAGAGACAAAATCTGCGAAACATAGCAGCTATCTCTGAATCTCCGAAAAATTAACTGTGTGAAAGAATCAACACCCCCTATATCCGGGATCACCTGGATCTGCATACGAAGTGCAGGGTGTAGTATGAGTACAACCAACTCAATAAGTAACAATAATAAATATGGAACTGAAAGTAGTGACGAGTTTCTCAGCTAAGTCCAAATACAGTATTTTCCAACATGAAAGGGTAGGCATGCTCTCAAGTTCAACATTTAAAATTTCACAGAAATTTCATATCAAATTTGACTGAAACAAAAAAATAATATTTTTTTGAAATTTCCAAAATAGTGATATATGACAGCTGCAATGCGGAAAATAATGAAATCAATGCATACTTTTAGAATAACAGCCACTCAATCCTCCCATTCACTCCAACCTTACAGTCACTCTTTTCTCACAGTCACTCATCACTCGACACTCGCACTTAGTAGGTACCTGTGCTCACTGGGGTGTGTACAGACTCCGGAGGGGCTCCTTCAGCCCAAGCTCTATATCAATCCAATCATGGCATAAATCAATGAAATATGCTACGACGTGCAACTCGATCCCATAAATATCCTCACAATTAGGCCATCGACCTTAATCCGGGGTTTCATACCCTCAGAACCAAATTTAGAACTGTTACTTACCTCAAACAGTGTAATTCTCTACTCTACTATGCCTTTGCCTTGTGAATTGGCCTCCAAACGCCTCGAATCTAGCCACAAATAATTCGATTTAGTCAATAAAATTTATTGAAATTAATTCCATAAGAAAATACTAATTTTTCAGCAAAATCTGGAATTTAGCTCAAAAATTGCTTGTGGGGCCCACGTCTCGGAACCCGACATAAGTTACAAAATCCGAAAACACATTGAACCACGAGTCTAACCATACCAATTTTACCAAAATCTGACCTCAACTCGACCCTCAAATCTTCAAATTAAACCAAGAGGGTCTTCTTAATTTTTCAACTTAATGCACCCATTAAATGATAGATTCAAAGGCACAATCATGGAAATTAACCAAAACTGGATAAGAATCACTTACCCTAAATACCCACGTAAGAATTTCTCCAAAAATCGCCTTCTACCGAGTTCCCAATTCGATTTTTTGTTATGAACTCAAAACCCTTGTTTTGGAACTTTTAATTCTGCCCAGAAATGCCTTCATCGTATTCGCGACCATAGCTTCGCGTTCGCGAAGCACAAAAAATGTGTTGCCAAGGTTCCTTCTTCGCGTTCGCGATGCCTTCCTACCTCTGCCCTTCGCGTTCGCGAGACAAGAGCTGCGTTTGCGAAGGCTTAACGCCAGGCAGGCCCCCAGCTCCATTTCCTCTTCGCGTTCGCGTTCGCGTTCGCGTCCGCCCACTCGCGTTCGCGTAGGCTTCCCCAGTATCTTCTTCGCGTTTGCGTCTACTTCATCGCGTTCGCGATGGGTAAATCTCAGAAGTCCAAAATCCTTCTTCGCGAATGCGTGAGACCCTTCGCGTTCACGAAGAACAATACCAGACACCAGTCCAGCAGTTGCAAAACAAGGAAAAATGATCTGAAACAATCCCGGAACTCACCCGGGGCCTCCGAGACCCCAACCAAATACACTAATAAGTCCTAAAACATCATACGAACTTAGTCGAGCCTTTAAATCACATCAAACAATGCTAAAACCACGAATCATACCCAAATTCAAGCCTAATGAACTTTGAAATTTAAATTTCCACAAACGACGCCAATACCTATCAAATCAAGTCCGATTGACCTCAAATTTTGCACACAAGTCATAAATGACTGGACCTATTAAAATTTTCAGAATCGGATTCCGACCCCGATATCAAAAATTCAACCCCTCGGTCAAACTTTTTAAAAATTCGACTTTCGCCATTTCAAGCCTAATTTCACTACGGACCTCCAAATAATTTTTCGGACACGCTTCTAAGTGAAAAATCACCACACAGAGCTATTGGAATCATCAGAATTTGAATCTGAGGTCGTTTACACATAAGTCAATATCCGATCAAGTTTTCCAACTGAAGTTTTTAATTATGAGACTGAGTGTCTCAATTCACTCCGAAATCCTTCCAGACCCGAACCAACTAACCCGGTGAGTCATAAAAAATTATAAAGCATAACTTAAGCATTAAATGGGGGAACGGGGCTGTAATACTCAAAACGACCGGTCGGGTCGTTACATTCTCCCCCACTTAAACATACGTTCGTCCTCGAACGTGCTAAGAGTTGTTCCTAACCTTCAAATCTCTATTCCACCTTACCACGCACATACCCGGGGGTGATCCCACGCCACTCTATTCCATATGGGCCTGACAATACCACGTAATTGAAGATCATTACTTCAACCTTAGCCCAAAAATCTTGGAATTCAATTTTCAATATTCAGAATTTTCTTTTCGAGACCCGAATCTCACATGTACACACTGTATGAGTCTGAACAAGCTGCATCAAGCCATAACCCCAGATATAATCACGTAATATACTACACAACTCGCATGCTCGCAACACTTTTCGATAATAGTAACTACTCCAAACTAACCCGGTAATAGTATTAAACCCCATATCAAGCCAAACCTCATTCCAAAACCTTCGTACACTATTGATAATGAAAGAAACACATGGAATATCATAACCCCTTATCAAATCAACAAGTCATGGAGCTTTCTTGCCACAACCAGAATCATAATCACCTTCTAAGACGATTTTCAATAGTATCCTCCCAATATACCGTAATAAAATCTGATAGTACCCATTCTAGGTCCAATGACCATATATTATTAAACACAACTATCCCAGTGACATGCCACACCAATACAACTCAAGCCACAAGTGCGTAACCTTGTACCCAAAATGGAAGATGTCTCAAAGTAGAGAACTGTATTGCAAGTTCAACAAGCACCACCACAACTGCAATGCTATAAGCTCATTATATATAGTAGAACCAAGACATGTGAATTTAATAACAGTAACTGTAACGACCCGGCCGATCGTTTTGAGAGTAATAGCCTTGATGTCCTATTAACAGTAACTGTAACAATCTGCTTATGTGACTTCCCGGGAGGTTTTGTTGTTGGTTTTGGAGTATTTTGGGGCACTTAGTCCATAAACGGAAGCTTAAGCCTTAGATTTTTTTACCATAGAAGGAACTATGTGAAGACGACTCCAGAATGGAGTTCTGTTGGTTCTGTTAGCTCCGTTGGGTAATTTTGGACTTAGGGGGATGTTCAGTTTGTGTTTTGGAGGTCTGTAGCTGATTTAGGCTTGAATTGGCGAAAGTCAAATTTTTGGAGATTTTGATCGTTAGTGAACTTTTTGATATCGGGGTCAGATTCTGATTCTGGAGGTTGGAGTAGATCTGTAATGTCAATTATGATTTATGTGCAAAATTTGAGGTCAATCAAACGCGATTTGATAGGTTTCGGCATCGGTTGTAGAAGTTTGAAGTTTCAAAGTTCATTAAGTTTAAATCGGAGGGTGATTCATATTTTTAACATTGTTTAATGTTATTTGAGGGCTCTACTAAGTTTGTATGGTACTTTAGGACTTGTGGGTATATTTGGTTGAGGTACCGGGGGCCTCAGGTATATTTCGGATGCTTAATGGATCAAAAATTGGACTTGTGTATTTGCTGAAGTTTCTGATTTCTGGTGTTTTCGCACTTGCGGTGGGGAGACCGCAGGTGCAGACTCATACATATGGATGAAGGAGTGCAGATGCGGGATTTAGAAGCCCAAGCTAGACTTGTAGGTGCGGAGGTAATTGCATAGAAGCGGGCTTGCTTCTGCGGTTCTTCTATGCACAGGAGCGGTGAGGGTCACAGGTGCGGTTCCTTGGTCATAGGAGCGCATCCACAGGTGCGGCGCTTCTCTCGCAGATGCGGACCTAGGGGACTTAAGTTAAGTCCGCACCTGCGATGGAATTCCGAAGGTGCGGCATCGCAAGTGCAATTATAGGCCCATAGATGCGAAATCGTTGGGCAGAAAAGGCCAAGTTCGAGGGTTTTATCCCATTTTCAATTTTGGGACTTTGAGAGCTCGAATTTGGGCGATAATTTGGGAGATTTTCAGAAGAAGCTTTTGGGTAACGATTCTTAACCCATTTATGGTTATATTCCACTAATCTATCACTACTTTCATCTTTTAATTTCGGATTTGGGTGGAAATTTTGGGGAAAATGGGAAGAAGTTCTTCAACTAAGGTTTTGGGTTTTGATTGAGATTTTGATATTGGATTTGGATAATTTTGGTACGAGTGAACTCGTGAGTGAATGGGTGTTTATATTTTGTGACTTTTACCCAATTCCGAAACGTGGGCCCGGGGAGGCTTTTTGGGGCGATTTTTTAATTTCTTGCTTTAGCTTTGATTTCATTAATTAAATTAGTCTAATATAGTTGTATTTATGGTATGAAATTATTTTTGGCTATATTGGTCCATTCAGAGTCGGATAATCGAGGGAAAGGCATTCTTACTGATTGATTGAGTTTGGTTCGAGGTAAGTGGCTTGCCTAACCTTGTGTGAGGGAAATCCCCTTAGGATTTGGTACTGTTTTGATATGTGAGCACGTGTACGTGAGGTGACAAGTACGTACACGGGCTATTTGTTGTAAAACCCAATTTATTTTACTCAGTAGCAACCCGTTTTCCTTTAAATTTAGTTATACCGTTTAAATGAGTATTAGTCTGTTTTCATTCTTAATTGAGCTACTCCAATATGTGTAGTTATCCTGTTTAGTCTAATATCGCATGTCTGCGTGCTTTAACTGCTTATTTGAACTCTATGAAGCATGCCTAGTTGATTTCCTGTTTTTCCTTATTCTTTATCAGTAAAACTGTAGAAATCTTGTTGTTAACTGTTGTATTTATCGATTTAAGCTGTGTGTTTACGTTTGAGACTACGAGGCGGTTCCTCGTGAGTTCTCCCTGCACATTTACTTTTGAGACTACGAGGCGGTAACTCGGAAGTTCTCCCTGCATATTTACTTTTGAGACTATGAGACGGTTCCTCGGGAGTTCTCCCTGTATATTTACTTTTGAGACTATGAGGTAGTACCTCGGGAGTTCTCCATGTATATTTATTTTGGGACTACGAGACGGTATCTCGGAAGATCCCCTTCTGTTTACCCCTGTGTGTTGTACTATTGCCTTGCTGTGTTTCTTTTTGTTAAATTATAGTCTCTTATTATACTGTATATTCTCCTGCTTTATTTATTATATACCAGTGGGTCTGACCTGACCTCATCACTACTCGACCGAAGTTAGGCTTGGCACTTATTCGGTACCGTTGTGGTGTACTCATGCTACTCTTCTGTACATGCTTTTGTGTATAGATCCAGGTACTTCTTATCAGCCCCGCTATTAGCTGAGAGTGTTTGTTGTTGTACGGAGACTTCAAGGAACATATGATCGGGTCTGCAGACCTCGAAGTCCCCCTCTATTCTCCCCTATTTCATTTACCTTCCGTACTTCTTTTATTAGACTATGGTGTATAGAGATACTAGTTTCCTTCTGTAGCTTGTGACTTATGATGTTACGGGTTATGGGAAGATTGTGTATTTATAGAGTATTGGTTATTGTACATGCCGAGCGGCATCGTTACTAGTTATTTAGTTATCCAATGTTGTTAGTTACCAAGTTTTACTTTCGTTTTGTTATTTTACGCGATTTTTTAGGCTTACCTAGTCATAGAGACTAGGTGTCGTCACGACGTTATACAGAGGGAGTTTGGGTCATGACAAGTTGGTATCAGAACTTTAGGTTCATAGGTGTCGTGAGTCACAATCCGGTTTATTAGAGATGCGCAGATTGGTATAGAGACATCTGTACTTATCTTCGGGAGGCTATGGAACTGTTAGGAAAGAAAATTACACTTCTTTGATTCCTTGTCTTGCAAAATTGTTGACTTCGAAATTCTAAACTGTTGTATTCTATTTTCTCACAGATGGTGAGGACACGTATAGGCGGATCTGATGACTAGAGACACACATCCCCTACTAGAGCCGCGAGAGGCTGGGGCCGGGGTAGAGGCCGAGGACGTCCACGTAGTGCAGCCAGAGCACCCATACGAGCTACTACAGAGGAGCCCCTAGTAGCTCCAGCTGGAGGGCAGACACTTGAAGTACCTGTTGCTGCACCAACCCTACAGGAGACTATAGCCCAGTTTCTGAGCATGTTCAGCACCTTAGCTCAAGCTGGATTGATTCGACTTGCTCCTGCCACATCTCAGACCGGGGGAGGAGCACAGACTCCCATCGTCGGTACCCCAGAGCAGCAAGTTAGGTAGACCAGTATCCAGAGATCATACCAGTGCAACCGGTAGCTCCCATTCAGCCTGAGGTTAGGGCATCAGTTTCTGAGGCGGAGCAGCTCAAACTTGGGAGGTACAAGAAGTACCACCCTCCTACCTTCAGCGGATTGGCGTCAGAGGATGCCCAGGGTTTTCTGGAGGAGTGTCACCACATTCTCCGTACTATGGGTGTAACGGAGTCGAGTGGGGTTTCCTTTACTGCATTCTAGCTTAGAGGAGCAGCCTATCAGTGGTGGCGTGCTTATAAGTTGAGTAGTCCGGCTGAGGCAGCTTCACTTACATGGACTCAGTTCTCGGACATATTTTTGAGAGAGTATGTCCCTCAGAGCCTCAAGGGTGCATGACACGCGGAGTTTGAGCAGTTGTGCCAGGGTGCTATGACTGTGTCAGAGTATGCAGTTCGTTTCAGTGATTTGGCCTGACATGCACCAGCCTTGGTTACCGCAATTCGAGAGAGAGTTCGTCGGTTTATTGAGGGACTTCACCCTAGTATCAGGATTAGTATGGTCAGGGAGCTGGAGATGGATATTTCCTACCACCAGGTTGTGAGTATTGCTAGGAGATTGGAGGGAATTCTCGCTCGGGATAGAGAGGAGAGGGAGGCCAAGAGGTCTTGAGAGTCTGGCACTTACAGTGGTACTCGTGCCCCAGCTGTAGTTCGCCATGGTAGGGGCTATGGGAGTCGCCCCATCCATTC
The DNA here is from genome assembly GCF_000715075.1 of Nicotiana tabacum. Classification (NCBI taxonomy): domain Eukaryota; kingdom Viridiplantae; phylum Streptophyta; class Magnoliopsida; order Solanales; family Solanaceae; genus Nicotiana; species Nicotiana tabacum. Next base: position 18,328,008 of record NC_134103.1, read on the forward strand.
AGCACTTCCACCCGCCAGTGGTATTCCGGCCCCATCTAGGCCCCATGAGCCTTATTATGCACCGCCAGTATCTAGTGCACCTCCTGCACGGGGTGCTTTTAGCGGTCAGTCCAGCAGACCTGGCCCGAGCCAGTCACAGCAGCCACGCCCTTCGAGGGCTTGTTTTGAGTATGGCGACACTCGCCATATGGTGAGGGATTTCCCCAGACTTAGGAGGGGTACACCTCTACAGACTTCTCAGCCACCGCGTGCTCCACCGGGTCCTCAGGCTATGATTCCAGTACCAGCTACCTCCCCACCTGCTCAGCCAGCTCGAGGTAGAGGCCGGGGAGTTTGAGGTCACCCTAGAGGGGGAGGCCAGGCTAGATATTATGCTCTTCCGGCTCATATAGAGGCAGTTTCTTCTGACTCTGTCATTACAGGTATTGTTCCGGTCTATCATAGAGACGTGTCGGTCTTATTTGATCCAGGATCTTATGTGTCCTCTTATTTTGCCCCGTATTTGGGCATATCTCGAGACTCCTTGAGTTCCCCTGTTTATGTATCTACTCTTGTAGGAGATTCTCTTGTTGTGGACCATGTGTATCGGTCGTGTTTGATTGCTCTTAGTGGTTTTGAGACCAGAGCCGATTTATTATTGCTCAGTATGGTAGACTTTGATGTTATATTGGGTATGGACTAGTTGTTGCCCCATTATGCTATTCTTGATTGTCATGCTAAGACCGTGATGCTTTTTATGCCAGGTCTATCACGATTAGAGTGGAGAGGTACCTTAGAGTATACTCCCAGTAGAGTTATTTCATTTCTTAAAGCTCAACTAATGGTTGAGAAGGGGTGTGACGCGTATCTAGCTTATGTGAGAGATGTCAGTATTGATAACCCTACAGTTGAGTCAGTCCCAGTAGTGAGGGATTTCCCTGACGTATTTCCAGCTGATCTTCCGGGCATGCCGCCCGACAGAGATATTGACTTTGGTATTGATTTGTTGCCGGGCACTCAACCCATCTCTATTCCTCCATATCGTATGGCTCCTCCTGAGTTGAAGGAGTTGAAGGAACAGTTACAGGAATTGCTTGATAAGGGCTTCATTCGTCCCAGTGTGTCACCTTGGGGTGCTCCTGTCTTATTTGTGAAGAAGGAGGATGGTTCTATGCGGATGTGTATTGATTACCGCCAGTTGAACAAAGTCACAGTGAAGAACAGGTATCCATTGCCTCGTATTGATGATTTATTTGATCAGCTATAGGGTTCCAGAGTGTTTTCCAAGATTGATTTACGTTCCGGCTATCATCGGTTGAAGATTCGGGAACCAGATATCCTGAAGACTGCTTTCAGGACTCGGTATGGTCACTACGAGTTCCTTGTGATGTCATTTGGGTTGACCAATGCCCCAACATCTTTTATGCACTTGATGCACAGTGTGTTCCGGCCCTATCTTGACTCATTCATCATTATGTTTATTGATGACATTCTGGTGTACTCCCGGACTCTGGAGGATCATGAGCAGCACCTGAGGACTATGCTTCAGACCTCTAGAGAAAAGAAGTTATATGTAAAATTTTCAAAGTGTGAGTTTTGGCTAGACTCTGTGGCATTCTTGGGTCATGTAGTATCGAGTGACAGGATCAAGTTCGATCCGAAGAAGGTGGAAGCAGTGCAGAGTTTGCCTCGACCATCATCAGCTACGGAGATCCGGAGTTTTCTTGGTTTGGCGAGGTATTACCATCATTTTGTAGAGGGATTCTCATCTATTGCAACACCTATGACCAGACTGACCCAGAAGGGTACTCCGTTCAGGTGGACAGAGGAGTGTGAAGAGAGCTTTCAGAAGCTCAAGAAAGCTTTGACTACATCCCCAGTATTGGTATTGCCTATAGGTTCGGGGTCTTATACTGTATATTGTGATGCGTCGCAGATTGGTCTCGGCGCGGTGTTGATGCAGGACGGTATGGTGATTGCCTATGCGTCCAAACAGTTGAAGGTGCAAGAAAAAAACTATCATGTCCATGACCTTGAGTTAACAGCTATTGTTCATGCATTGAAGATTTGGCGGCACTATTTGTACGGTGTCCCTTGTGAGATCTACACCGATCACCGGAGTTTGCAGTATCTGTTCAAACAGAAGGATCTTAACTTGGGTCAGCGGAGGTGGTTGGAGCTGCTTAAGGATTATGATATCACCATTTTGTACCATTTGGGGAAGGCCAATGTGGTGGACGATGCTTTTAGTTGTCGGGCAGAGAGTTTAGGGAGTTTAGCATATCTACCATCAGCAGAGAGGCCATTGGTGTTGGATGTTCAGGCCTTAGCCAGTCAGTTTGTGAGATTGGATATTTCTGAGCCGAGTCGAGTATTGGCTTGTGTGGTCTCTCGGTATTCTCTTTATGATTGTATCAGGGAGCGTCAGTATGATGACACCCATCTGCTTGTACTTAAGGACACGGTCCAGCACGGTGATGCTAAGGATGTCACTATTGGGGATGATGGTGCATTGAGGATGCAGGGCAGGCTATGTGTGCCCAATGTAGATGGTTTGCATGAGTTGATTCTTCAGGAGGCTCACAGCTCACGGTACTCCATTCATTCGGGTGTCGCAAAGATGTACCAGGATAGGCTAACCAAGTCAGCTCATTTCCTTCCTGTGATGACTACCTATTCTTCCGAGCAGCTGGCTCAAATTTATATCCGTGAGATCGTCAGGCTTCACGAGGTACCGGTATCCATCATCTATGACCGGGGTACGCAGTTTACATCATGGTTCTAGAGGGATGTACAACATGAGTTGGGTACTCGAGTAGATCTGAGCACAACACTTCACCCTCAGACGGATGGACAGTTCGAGCTCACTATCCAGATATTAGAGGATATGCTCCGTGCGTGTGTGATGGAGTTTGGAGGTTCGTGGGATCAGTTCTTGCCACTTGCGGAGTTTGCCTACAACAACAGTTATTAGTTGAGCATCCAGATGGCACCGTATGATGCTCTGTATGGTAGGCGGTGTCGGTCTCTAGTGGGTTGAGACTACGAGGTGGTAACTCGGAAGTTCTCCCTGCACATTTACTTTTGAGACTACTAGGCGGTACCTTAGGAGTTTTTCCTGTATATTTACTTTTGAGACTACGAGGCGGTACCTCGGGAGTTCTCCCTGTATATTTATTTTGGGACTACGAGACGGTATCTCGGGAGATCCCCTTCTGTTTACCCCTTGTGTTGTACTGTTGCCTTGATGTGTTTCCTTTTGTTAAATTATAGTCTCTTATTATAATGTATATTCTCCTGATTTATTTATTATATACCAGTGGACATGACCTGACCTCGTCACTACTCGACTGAGGTTAGGCTTGGCACTTACTAGGTACCATTGTGATGTACTCATGCTACTCTTCTGCACATGCTTTTGTGTGCAGATACAGGTACTTCTTATCAACCCCGCTATTAGCTGAGAGTGTTTGTTGTTGTACGGAGACTTCAAGGTACATCCTCTCGCATCCGCAGACCTCAAAGTCCCCCTCTATTCTCCCCTATGTCATTTACCTTCCGTACTTCTTTTATTAGACTCTGGTATATAGAGATACTAGTTTCCTTCTATAGCTTGTGACTTATGATGTTTCGAGTTTTGGGAAGATTGTGTATTTATAGAGTATTGGTTATTGTACATGTCGAGCGGCATTGTTACTAGTTATTCAGTTATCCACTGCTGTTAGTTGCCAAGTTTTACTTTCATTTTGTTATTTTCTGCGATTTGTTAGGCTTACCTAGTCGTAGAGACTAGGTACCGTCACGACGTTATACGGAGGGAGTTTGGGTCATGACAGTAACCAGCTCTTCTAGAGCTCACATTAAAATCACTCGCACGGACAACTCACGTGCTATAGTATCAATATATGGATCCGCACGGACAACTCACGTGCCAATAATATAATCCGCCTGGCATGGTCACATGCCTCCAGTCCAAGCATATCAAATCTGAGCAATCAAATAAGTAAACTTGTATATGATAAATGAATTATGATTCTCATGCTCCTGAACTGGTATAAATAACACGTCATAGAGTAGGAAGGTGCAACGTGTGCTATCACCACTGAAATCGGCAAGTTAACGCAGAAATAGTAACTACCCAATTTATTCAGGGAATTAGCCTCTTTGTAACCTCAAGTGTAGTCCAGATAGTTCTCGATAAAGGTACGGATACGAGAAACGTTATAAATTTACGCTTAACAGTCAATTCTAGGCATATCTTTGCCTAAGCATTCTTCTAAGCATAAATACTTGCCCCGATACCCGCACATGGGCTCAAACCTCACATATATGTGCACTCATAGTGCGTAGCTATCGTAAATAATTAACGCAACTAGTGCCTCCACTGAGTTTTAAATAAAATAGTCACCTCAAACAGGCCGCAACCCCAAAACAATATACTTCTGAGAAATCCCAGTCTCCAATTTCATAGAACACATGAATCACCGTAACTGGTTCCAACTTCAGCACTCAAATGACTAACACATCGTTCATGCACAATCTTCCCACTAGGAATACTTTCAAAATTCTTCCGTGACACATAGCAATAGTTTGAATATCAGCAGTCTATCAACTAGGTGAGTACCGCAATACCAATGAACATCCGTAAATCAAAACACAATGCCCTTTTTGAAATGCGCACCCTTCTTAGGGATTACCGAGCATTTATAACATTCATCTAAATATATAACACTGACCGTTCTATCCAGAATTCGTGACCTTCCCTTCAAGAATGAAGTGCCACCTTGTACATATAAATCTTAATCCTGCACAACACACCACATCTATCATGCCATCATGTGACAAGCACAAGAATCTCATTATCAACTTTGAGTCACCAGCAAATTACATACCCTATTAGTTAGAAACCTTTCGCTTGTTTCTTTCCAGGAGAAAATCACAATACATAACACGTTCCCCACACCGGTAGAAAATATCCGGTTCAACCATGGTAGAAACCATCAAGAACACTTTGAAATCCATTTGCACATAACCAAGCTATCAGAACTGAATTCCTCTAACTCGACCAAGCCACACAGGTCACCAACCCAAGAATATTTCCACTAAAACATCCGTAGAGCCTCACTACTTCATAGGTACCCTAAGAAGCTATCATACCATACTAGTCCAGCCTACTACCCAGTCGTCCTATTTTTCTCCGAGTTTCTTCTGAATTACCCTCAAGTTAACACTTCTCCCTATCAGAACTTCACGACCCTTACCTAAAGTTCACTACAAGACATCCTAACATAAAACCACACCGCCCTAAGGCCCATAAGCCATTGTATTCTTCTTAAGCACCCCCATAAATACCACAACTGAAACGCCTACTCTAAAAATACCTTATGCGAATTTAAAATTATTCTTTTACCTTTCTTAAACTGGAATATAGAATCCATAGTCATACAGAATTATTGCAAGTCCCGGCACCATCAAATGAAAATCCCAGATTCTATCCATACACGAATTCCAAAAAAACAAATTCTCGATTGCTATATATAAATATTGACCCCATTAGAACCTTCTAGAGAGTCATCCACTCTGCTCAAATCTAAATCGCACCGCCCAAACACGCCGAAAGACACGTGCTCCCTTAACTTAACAACATTAACACTGCCTTAACACCACTAATCAATTTATACTCGTGAGTACTACATCCAACAATAACAACTCGATCATCCCATAATTTTCATATACTCATAAAGTGAAATATAACCCATATTCAGGAATTTCTTTACTCGAGTTATCCTCGATCTCAATCTTTGCAAGTCATAACCGATTCACATGTATGCCTCAAGCCGAAACCAGTACAACACATAATAATGAAATCAAGTCGTCAATAGCAGGCTTCCCCACTTGGATCAAAGCCATAGAACAAAACATTCCATAACTCACAATATCCATACTCTATTACTGCCATAATACCGCAGTCAGTTCAACGAAAATTCTTCACAAGCTCAGGTAACACAAACCACAAAATACCTCAATTTATCTGCTAAGCTCGCTTTCATTCTCGTGACAGTCAAGTCAACTTTTTCAACCAGATTCAAATTTAAATCTCAACACATACACTCCGCTGGTAGAAAAGAAACTCTCCACTCAACATTATAAGGAACACACCTATGTAGATTACTTTGCAGAAGATAACCCACCTGCTTAGCCTCAAATTGACATCTTGTTATACCCTTTCGCAGCCACAATTACTATACAATCACTTACTCTTTCTGAGTCCAGACTCATTAACAAGACATGAGAACTTAATTTTTCTCACAATTTAACAACATGAAAGCTCCTTCAATACACTCACAATTCAAGACTATATGTCAAATCAAGATACAAGTCAAGTGCCTAATAGCAAACTCTTGAGTCACAAGTAACTTTATTCGTCATGTTCAACCCATCTGAACACATTCCACAATCACATCATATTTATCGTATAGCCATTCAAACGCTCATCGAGCCATAATTTCCACTCATGGGGATATTACCGGACATATGAGTCCAAATGTACAATTTTACACAACTGAAACTACCGATCTTAAGTTGCGGTCTAACCCTGGCCTCAAGTCCTCCAGACTAGCCCATCACCAAAATACAGAATACATATCACGAATCTAGTTCATAGAATGATAAGCCAGTGATGCACAACTGATATTGAGTGCTCACATACGCACGCGAATGCGTGGAAGGAATTCAAAAAGTTATATTTCAAGCTAAATCAATTCCGCACGATAAAAGACAAGAAAGAGAAATTTTCCTATGGGTTCGGCAGCCTCTCGAAGATAAGTACAAATGTCTGCGTACCGATCTATAAGACTCTACTAAACCTTCAATAGTTTCAATAATGCTAACAGAGAAAGAGTCTTTTTCTCTGTTTGGTGCCTTTGTTCAAAGATCATCTTGTGGATTCAGATATCCATTTTGGGATCTCCTTATTCCCAGGGCTTTAATTCATTTTGCTTTAGAGGACGAATCTATTTGCAAATAAGGTAAAATCACGGATTTCCTTGTGTTTTTCGTATTCTTTACATTTTTTAGAACTTCAGATAGAGAGATGATGGGGATTCTGTGAAATGAAATCATAGAAGTATCGAAGATCAAAATATTAGTGGTGGGGTTTTTTTCTTATTTATATAAATGTGTGCTCACCATGCATATTTCAATAATGCAAGCAGAGAAAGAGTCTTTTTCTCTGTTTGGTGCCTTTGTTCAAAAATCATCTTGTAGATTTAGATATCAATTTTGGGATCTCTTTGGTCCCAAGGCTTTGGTTCATTTTGCTTCAGAGAACGAATATGTTAGCAAATAAGGTAAAATCATGGATTCCCTTGTGTTTTTTGTATTCTATACAATTTTTCTGGTTTTAGCAATTAAGAGAGAGACAAGATGGGGATTCTTTGAAATAAAATCATAGCAGTACAGAAGATTAAAATAGTAGTGGTGGTGTTTCTTTCTTATCTATATAAACGTGTGCTTACCATGCATATTTCAACAATGCTAAATGACAAAGAGTCTTTTTCTATGTTTGGTGCCTTTGTTTAACGATCATCTTGTAGATTCAGATATCCATTTTGGGATCTCCTTGTTCCCGAAGCTTTGATTCATTTTGCTTCAGAGAACGAATCTGTTAGCAAATAAAATCACGGATTCCCTCGTGTTTTTCGTATTCTTTAAATTTTTTCTGATTTTAGAACTTGAGACAGAGAGATGATGTGGATTCTGTGAAATGAAATCATAGCAGTACCGAAGATCAAAATAGTAGAGGTGGTATTTTTTTCTTATCTATATAAACATGTGCTTACCATGCATATTTCAATAAAGTTAGCTGAGAAAGAGTCTTTTTCTCTATTTGGTGCCTTTGTTGAAAGATCATCTTGTAGATTCAGATATCCATTTTGGGATCTCCTTGTTCCCAAGGCTTTGATTCATTTTGCTTCATAGAACAAATTTGTTGGCAAATAAGGTAAAATCACGGATTTCCTTGTGTTTTTCGTATTTTTTACATTTTTTCTGGTTTTAGAACTTGAGAGAGAGAGATGATGGGGATTCTGTGAAATGAAACCATAGCAGTACCGAAGATCAAAAAAGTAGTGGTGGTATTTTTTTCTTATATATATAAACGTGTTCTTACCATGTATATTTCAATATGTTAGCTGAGAAAGAGTCTTTTTCTCTGTGTGGTACCTTTGTTCAAAGTTCATCTTGTGGATTCAGATATCCATTTTGGGATCTCCTTATTTCCAAGGCTTTGATTCATTTTGTTTCAGATAACGAATCTATTGGCAAATACGGTAAAATCACTAATTCCCTTGTCTTTTTCATATTCTATACATTTTTTCGGGTTTTAGAACTTGAGACAGAGAGATGATGGGGATTCTGTGAAATGAAATCATAGAAGTACCGAAGATCAAAATAGTAGTGGTGGTGTGTTTTTCTTATCTTTATAAACGTGTTCTTACCATGTATATTTCAATAATGCTAGCTGAGAAAGAGTCTTTTTCTCTGTTTGGTGCCTTTGTTCAAAGATCATATTGTGGATTCAGATATCCATTTTGGGATCTCCTTGTTCCCAAGGCTTTGATTCATTTTCCTTCAGAGAACGAATATGTTGGCAAATAAGGTAAAATCACGGATTCCCTTGTATTTTTCGTATTCTTTATATTTTTTCTGGTTTTAGAACATGAGATAGAGAGATGATGGGGATTCTGTGAAATGAAATCATAGAAGTACCGAAGATCAAAATAGTAGTGGTGGTGTGTTTCTTTATATATATATATATATATATATATATATATATATATATATATATATATATATATATATATATATATATATATATATATATATATATATATATATAAATGTGTGCTTACCATGCATATTTCAATAATGCTAGCTGAGAAAGAGTATTTTTTTATGTTTGGTGCCTTTGTTCATAGATCATCTTGTAGATTCAGATATTTATTTTGGGACCTCCTTATTCCCAAGGCTTTGATTCATTTTGCTTCAGAGAACGAATCTAATGGCAAATAATGTAAAATCGCGGATTCCCTTGTGTTTTTCATATTCTTTACATTTTTTCTGGTTTTAGAACATGAGGCAGAGAGATGATGTAGATTCTGTGAAATAAAAGCATAGCAGTACCGAAGGTTAAAATACTAGTGGTGGTATTTTTTTCTTATCTATATAAACATGTGCTTACTATGCATATTTCAATAATGCTAGCTGAAAAAGAGTCTCTTTCTCTGTTTGGTGCCTTTTATTCAAAGATCATCTTGTGGATTCAGATATTCATATTGGGATCTCCCTTTTTCCAAGGCTTTGATTCAATTTGCCTTAGAGAATGAATGTTTTGGCAAATAAGGTAAAATCACGGATTCCCTTGTGTTTTTTGTATTCCTTGCATTTTTCTAGTTTTAGAACTTGAGATAGAGAGATGATGGAGATTCGGTGAAATGAAATCACAGTAGTATCGAAGATCAAAATAGTAGTGGTGTTGTTGTTTTCTTATCTATATAAACGTGTGCTTACCACGCATATTTCAATAATGCTAGCTGAGAAAGAGTCTTTTCTCCGTTTGGTGCCTTTGTTCAAAGATCATCTTGTAGATTCAGATATCCATTTTGGGATCTCCTTGTTTCCAAGGATTTGATTCATTTTGCTTCAGAGAACGAATCTGATGGCAAATAAGGTAAAATCACGTTTCCCTTGTGTTTTTCGTATTCTTCACATTTTTCTGATTTTAGAACTTGAGAGAGAGAGATGATGTGGATTCAGTGAAATAAAATCATAGCAGTACCGAAGATCAAAATAGTAGAGGTGGTATTTTTTTTATTATCTATATAAACAAGTGTTTACCATGCATATTTCAATAATGTTAGCTAAGAAAGAATTTTTTTCTCTATTTGGTGCCTTTGTTCAAAGATCATCTTGTAGATTCAGATATTCATTTTGGGATCTCCTTGTTTCCAAGGCTTTGATTCATTTTTCTTCATAGAACGAATCTGTTGGCAAATAAGGAAAAATCACGGATTCCCTTGTATTTTTCGTATTCTTTACATTTTTTCTGGTTTAAGTACTTGAGAGAGAGAGATGGTGGGGATTCTGTGAAATGAAATCATAGCAGTACCGAAGATCAAAAAGGTTGTGGTGCTGTTTTTTGCTTATATATATAAACGTGTTCTTACCATGTATATTTAAATATGTGTTAGCTGAGAAAGAGTCTTTTTCTCTGTTTGGTGCCTTTGTTCAAATATCATCTTAAAGATTCAGATATCTATTATGGGATCTCCTTGTTCCCAAAGCTTTGATTCATTTTGTTTCAGATGACTAATCTATTGGCAAATACGGTAAAATCACTAAGTCCCTTGTCTTTTTTGTATTCTATGCATTTTTTCGGGTTTTAGAACTTGAGGCAGAGAGATGATGGGGATTCTGTGAAATGAAATTATAGAAGTACCGAAAATCAAAATAGTTGTGGTGGTGTGTTTTTCTTATCTATATAAACGTGTTCTTACCATGTATATTTCAATAATGCTAGCTGAGAAAGAGTCTTTTTCTCTATTTGGTGCCTTTGTTGAAAGATCATATTGTGGATTCAGATATCCATTTTGGGATCTCCTTGTTCCCAAGGCTTTGATTCATTTTCCTTCAGAGAACGAATATGTTGGCAAATAAGGTAAAATCACGGATTCCCTTGTATTTTTCGTATTCTTTATATTTTTTCTGGTTTTAGAACATGAGATAGAGAGATGATGTAGATTCTGTGAAATAAAAGCATAGCAGTACCGAAGATCAAAATAGTAGTGGTGGTATTTTTTTCTTATCTATATAAACATGTGCTTACTATGCATATTTCAATAATGCTAGCTGAGAAAAAGTCTTTTTCTCTATTTGGTGCCTTTTATTCAAAGATCATCTTGTGGATTCAGATATTCATTTTGGGATCTCCTTTTTCCCAAGGTTTTGATTCATTTTGCCTCAGAGAATGAATGTTTTGGCAAATAAGGTAAAATCACGGATTCCCTTGTGTTTTTCGTATTCCTTACATTTTTCTGGTTTTAGAACTTGAGACAGAGAGATGATGGAGATTCGGTGAAATAAAATTACAGTAGTATCGAAGATCAAAATAGTAGTGGTGTTGTTGTTTTCTTATCTATATAAACGTATGCTTACCACGCATATTTCAATAATGCTAGCTGAGAAAGAGTCTTTTCTCTGTTCGGCGCCTCTGTTCAAAGATCATCTTGTAGATTCAGATATCCATTTTGGGATCTCCTCGTTTCCAAGGCTTTGATTCATTTTGCTTCAGAGAACGAATCTGATGGGAAATAAGGTAAAATCACAGATTTTCTTGTATTTTTCATATTCTTTATATTTTTTCTCGTTTTAGAACTTGAGACAGAGAGATTATGGGGATTTTGTGAAATAAAATCATAGAAGTACCGAAGATCAAAATAGTAGTGGTGGTATTTGTTTCTTATTTATATAGACATGTGCTTACCATGCATAGTTCAATAATGATAGCTGAGAAAGAGTCTTTTTCTCTGTTTGGTGCCTTTGTTCAAAGATCATCTTGTAGATTCAGATATCCATTTTAGGATTTCCTTGTTTCCAAGGCTTTGATTCAATTTGCTTCAGAGAACGAATCTGTTGGCAAATAAGGTAAAATCACGGATTCCCTTGTGTTTTACATATTCTTTACTTTTTTCTGGTTTTAGAACTTGATACAGAGAGATGATGTGGATTCTGTGAAATGAAATCATTGCAGAACCGAATATCAAAATAGTAATGGGGGTGTTATTTTTCTTATCTATATAAACGTGTTCTTGCCATGTATATTGCAATAATGCTAACTGAGAAAGGGTCTTTTTCTCTGTTTGGTGCCTTTGTTCAAAGATCATCTTGTGGATTAAGATATCCATTTTGGGATCTCCTTGTTCCCAAGGCTTTGATTCATTTTGCTTCAGAGAACGAATATGTTTGCAAATAAGGTAAAATTACGGATTTTTTGTGTTTTTCGTATTCTTTATATTTTTCTGGTTTTAGAACTTGAGACAGAGAGATGATGGAGATTCGGTGAAATAAAATCACAGTAGTATCGAAGATCAAAATAGTAGTGGTGTTGTTGTTTTCTTATCTATATAAACGTATGCTTACCACGCATATTTCAATAATGCTAGCTGAGAAAGAGTCTTTTCTCTGTTCGGCGCCTCTGTTCAATTGTAGATTCTGATATCCATTTTGGGAACTACTTGTTCCCAAGGCTTGGATTCAATTTGCTTCAGAGAACGAATCTGTTAGAAAATAAGGTAAAATCACGGATTCCATTGTGTTTTTCGTATTCTTTACTTTTTTCTGATTTTGGAACCTGAGACAGAGAGATGATGTGGATTCTGTGAAATAAAATCATAGTAGTACCGAAGATCAAAATAGTAGTGGTGGTATGTTTTTCTTATCTATATAAACATGTGCTTACTATGCATATTTCAATAATGCTAGCTGAGAAAGAGTCTTTTTCTCTATTTGATACCTTTTATTCTAATATCATCATGTGGATTTAGATATTCATTTTGGGATCTCCTTTTTCCCAAGGCTTTGATTCATTTTGCCTCAGAGAATGAATTTTTTGGAAAATAAGGTAAATTCATGGATTCTCTTGTGTTTTTCGTATTCTTAACATTTTTTTGGTTTTAGAACTTGAGACAGAGAGATGATAGGGATTCTGTGAAATAAAATCATAGAAGTACCGAAGATCAAAATAGTAGTGGTCTTGTTGTTTTCTTATCTATATAAATGTGTGCTTACCACGCATATTTCAATAATGCTAGCTGAGAAAGAGTCTTTTCTCTGTTTGGTGCCTTTGTTCAAAGGTCAACTTGTAGATTCAGATATCCATTTTGGGATCTCCTTGTTTCCAAGGCTTTGATTCATTTTGCTTCAGAGAACGAATCTGATGGCAAATAAGGTAAAATCACGGATTCCCTTGTGTTTTTCGTATTCTATACATTTTTTCTGGTTTTAGCAATTAAGAGAGAGACAAGATGGGGATTCTTGGAATTAAAATCATAGCAGTACAGAAGATTAAAATAGTAGTGGTAGTGTTTCTTTCTTATCTATATAAACGTGTGCTTACCATGCATATTTCAACAATGCTAACTGAGAAAGAGTCTTTTTCTCTGTTTGGTGCCTTTGTTTAACGATCATCTTGTAGATTCAGATATCCATTTTGGGATCTCCTTGTTCCCGAAGCTTTGATTCATTTTGCTTCAGAGAACGAATCTGTTAGCAAATAAAATCACGGATTCCCTCGTGTTTTTCGTATTCTTTAAATTTTTTCTGATTTTAGAACTTGAGACAGAGAGATGATGTGGATTCTGTGAAATGAAATCATAGCAGTACCGAAGATCAAAATAGTAGAGGTGGTATTTTTTTCTTATCTATATAAACATATGCTTACCATGCATATTTCAATAATGTTAGCTGAGAAAGAGTCTTTTTCTCTATTTGGTGCCTTTGTTCAAAGATTATCTTGTAGATTCAGATATCCATTTTGGGATCTCCTTGTTCCCAAGGCTTTGATTCAATTTGCTTCAGAGAACGAATCTGTTGGAAAATAAAGTAAAATCACGGATTCCATTGTGTTTTTCGTATTCTTTACTTTTTTCTGGTTTTAGAACTTAAGACAGAGAGATGATGTCGATTCAGTGAAATAAAATCATAGCAGTACCGAAGATCAAAATAGTAGTGGTGGTGTTTTTTTCTTATCTATATAAACGTGTGCTTACCGTGCATATTTCAGTAATGCTAGCTGAGAAATAATCTTTTTCTCTATTTGGTGCATTTGTGTAAAGATCATGTTGTAGATTTAAATATCTATTTTGGGATCTCCTTGTTCCCAAGGCTTTGATTCATTTTTCTTTAGAGAATGAATCTATTGGCAAATAAGGTAAAATCACGGATTTCCTTGTATTTTTCGTATTCTTTACATTTTTCTGGTTTTAGAACTTGAGACAAAGAGATGATGGGGATTCTATAAAATGAAATCATAGTAGTACCGAAGATCAAAATAGTAGTGGTGGTATTTTTTTCTTATCTATATGAACGCGTGCTTACCATGCATATTTCAAAAATGTTAGCTGAGAAAGACAATTTTTCTCTGTTTGGTGCCTTTGTTCAAAGATCATCTTGTAGATTCAGATATCCATTTTGGGATTTCCTTGTTACCAAGACTTTGATTCATTTTGTTTCAAAGAACGAATTTATTGGCAAATAAGGTAAAATCACGGATTCCCTTGTATTTCTTGTATTCTTTATATTTTTTCTGGTTTTAGAACATGAGACAGAGGGATGATGTGGATTCTGTGAAATGAAATTATAGCAGTACCGAAGGTCAAAATAGTAGTGGTGGTATTTTTTTCTTATCTATATAAACGTGTGCTTACCATGAATATATCAATAATGCTAGCTGAGAAAGAGTCTTTTTCTCTGTTTGGTGCCTTTGTTCAAAAATCATCTTGTAGATTCAGATATCCATTTTGGGATCTCCTTGTTCCCAAGGCTTTTATTCATTTTGCTTCAGAGAACGATTCTGTTAGCAAATAATGCAAAATCAAGAATTCCCTTGTATTTTTCGTATTCTTTACATATTTTCTGGTTTTAGAACTTGAGATAGAGAGATGATGGAGATTCTGTGAAATGAAATCAAAGCAGTACCGAAGATCAAAATAGTAGTAGTGGTATTGTTTTCTCTTCTATATAAACATGTACTTACCATGCATATTTCAATAATGCTAGCTGAAAAAGAGTCTTTTTTTGTGTTTGGTGCCTTTGTTTAAAGATCATCTTGTAGATTCCGATATCCATTTTGGGATCTCCTTGTTCCCAAGGCTTTGATTTATTTTGCCTCAGAGAACAAATATTTTGGCAAATAAGGTAAAATCATTGATTCCCTTGTGTTTTTCGTATTCTTTACATTTTTTCTAGTTTAGAACTTGATACAGAGAAATGATGTGGATTATGTGAAATAAAATCATAGCAGTACCGAAGGTCAAAATAATAGTGGTGCTATTATTTTCTTATCCATATAAACGTGTGCTTACCATGCATATTTCAATAATGCTAGCTGAGAAGGAGTCTTTTTCTCTATTTGGTACCTTTTATTCAAAGATCATCTTGTGGATTCAGATATTCATTTTGGGATCTCTTTGTTCCCAGGGCTTTGATTCATTTTGCCTCAGAGAACGAATGTTTTGGCAAATAAGGTAAAATCACGGATTTTCTTGTGTTTTTCCTATTCTTTATATTTTTTTTGGTTTTAGAACTTGAGAGAGAGATGATGGGGATTCTGTGAAATAAAATCATAGAAGTACTGAAGATCAAAATATTAGTGGTGGTGTGTTTTTCTTATTTATATAAATGTGTGCTCACCATGCATATTTCAATAATGCTAGCTGAGAAAGAGTCTTTTTCTCTGTTTGGTGCCTTTGTTCAAAGATCATCTTGTAGATTCAGATATCCATTTTGGGATCTCCTTGTTCCCAAGGCTTTGGTTCAGTTTGCTTCAGAGAACGAATCTGATTGTAAATAAGGTAAAATCACGGATTCCCTTTTCTTTTTCGTATTGTTTACATTTTTTCTGATTTTAGAACTTGAGATAGAGAGATGATGGAGATTCTGTGAAATGAAATCATAGCAGTACTGAAGATCAAAATAGAAGTGGTGGTATTTTTTCTTATCTATATAAACATGTTCTTACCATGCATAGTTTAATAATGCTAGCTGAGAAAGAGTCTTTTTCTCTATTTGGTGACTTTGTTCAAATATCATCTTGTAGATTCAGATATCCATTTTGGGATCTTCTTGTTCCCAAGGCTTTGGTTCAATTAGCTTCTGAGAACGAATTTGTTGGCAAATAAAGTAAACTCACTGATTCCCTTGTGTTTTTTGTATTCTTTACTTTTTCTGGTTTTAGAACTTGATACAGAGAGATGATGTGTATTATGTGAAATGAAATCATAGCAGTACCGAAGATCAAAATAGTAATAGTGGTGTTTTTTCTTATCTATATAATCGTGTTCTTGCCATGTATATTGCATTAATGCTAACTGAGAAAGGGTCTTTTTCTCTTTTTGGTGCCTTTGTTCAAAGATCATCTTGTGGATTCTGATATCCATTTCGGGATCTCCTTGTTCCCAGGGCTTTGATTCATTTTGCTTCAGAGAACGAATCTGTTTGCAAATAAGGTAAAATTACGGATTTCCTTGTGTTTTTTGTATTCTTTACATTTTTCTGGTTTTAGAACTTGAGAGAGAGAGATAATGGGATTCTGTGAAATGAAATCATAGAAGCACCGAAGATCAAAATATTAGTGGTGGTATTTTTTTCTTATTTATATAAACATGTGCTCAACATGCATATTTCAATAATGCTAGCTGAGAAAGAGTCTTTTTCTCTATTTGGTGCCTTTGTTCAAAGATCATCTTGTAGATTCAGATATCCATTTTGGGATCTCCTTGTTCCTAAGGCTTTGATTCAATTTTCTTCAGAGAACGAATATGTTGGCAAATAAGGTAAAATCACGGATTCCATTGTGTTTTTCGTATTCTTTACTTTTTTTCTAGGCTTAGAACTTGAAACAGAGAGATGATGTGGATTCTGTGAAATAAAATCATAGCAGTACCGAAGATCAAAATAGTAGTGGTGGTATTTTTTTCTTATCTATATAAACTTGTGCTTACCATGCATATTTCAATAATGTTAGCTGAGAAAGAGTCTTTTTCTCTGTTTGGTGCCTTTGTTCAAAGATCATCTTGTAAATTCTGATATCCATTTTGGGATCTCC
The DNA here is from genome assembly GCF_000715075.1 of Nicotiana tabacum. Lineage (NCBI taxonomy): Eukaryota > Viridiplantae > Streptophyta > Magnoliopsida > Solanales > Solanaceae > Nicotiana > Nicotiana tabacum. The sequence continues at coordinate 18,344,869 of NC_134103.1, forward strand.
TTGTTCCCAAGGCTTTGATTCATTTTGCTTTAGAGAACGAATCTATTGGCAAATAAGGTAAAATCATGGATTTCCTTGTGTTTTTCGTATTTTTTACTTTTTCTGGTTTTAGAACTTAAGACAGAGAGATGGTGTGGATTAGGTGAAATGAAATCATAGCAGTACCGAAGATCAAAATAGTAATGGTGGTATTTTTTCTTATCTATATAATTGTGTTCTTGCCATGTATATTGCATTAATGCTAACTGAGAAAGGGTCTTTTTCTCTGTTTGGTGCCTTTGTTCAAAGATCATCTTGTGGATTCAGATATCCATTTTGGGATCTCCTTGTTCCTAGGGCTTTGATTTATTTTGCTTCAGAGAACGAATATGTTTGCAAATAAGGTAAAACTACGGATTTCCTTGTGTTTTTCCTATTATTTATATTTTTTTTTTGGTTGTAGAACTTGAGACAGAGAGATGATGGGGATTCAGTGAAATGAAATCATAGAAGTACTGAAGATCAAAATATTAGTGGTGGTGTGTTTTTCTTATTTATATAAACGTGTGCTCACCATGCATATTTCAATAATGTTAGCTGAGAAAGAGTCTTTTTCTCTGTTTGGTGCCTTTGTTCAAAAATCATCTTGTAGATTCAGATATCCATTTTGGGATCTCCTTGTTCCCAAGGCTTTGATTCAGTTTGCTTCAGAGAACGAATCTGATGGCAAATAAGGTAAAATCACGTTTCCCTTGTGTTTTTCGTATTCTTCACATTTTTCTGATTTTAGAACTTGAGAGAGAGAGATGATGTGGATTCAGTGAAATAAAATCATAGCAGTACCAAAGATCAAAATAGTAGAGGTGGTATTTTTTTATTATCTATATAAACAAGTGTTTACCATGTATATTTCAATAATGTTAGCTAAGAAAGAGCTTTTTTCTCTATTTGGTGCCTTTGTTCAAAGATCATCTTGTAGATTCAGATATTCATTTTGGGATCTCCTTGTTTCCAAGGCTTTGATTCATTTTTCTTCATAGAACGAATCTGTTGGCAAATAAGGAAAAATCACGGATTCCCTTGTATTTTTCGTATTCTATACATTTTTTCTGGTTTTAGTACTTGAGAGAGAGAGATGGTGGGGATTCTGCGAAATGAAATCATAGAAGTACAGAAGATCAAAATAGTAGTGGTGGTGTTTTTTTCTTATTTATATAAACATGTGCTTATCTTGTATATTTCAATAATGCTAGCTGAGAAAGAGTCTTTTTCTCTGTTTGCTGCCTTTGTTCAAAGATCATCTTGTAGATTCAGATATCCATTTTGGGATCTCCTTGTTTCCAAGGTTTTGATTCATTTTACTTCACAGAACAACTTTGTTGGCAAATAAGGTAAAATCACGGATTCCTTTGTGTTTTTCGTATTCTTTACATTCTTTTTGGTTTTAGAACATAAGACAGGGGGATGATGGGGATTCTGTGAAATAAAATCATAGCATTAGGGAAGATTAAAATAGTAGTGATGGTATTTTTTTTCTTATCTATATAAACGTGTGCTTACTGTACATATTTCAATAATGCTAGTTGAGAAAAAGTCTTTTTCTCTATTTGGTGCCTTTGTTCAAAAATCATCTTGTAGATTTAGATATCCATTTTTGGATCTCCTTGTTCCCAAGGCTTTGATTTATTTTGCTCGATAGAACGAATCTGATGGAAAATAAGGTAAAATCACGGATTCCCTTGTATTTTTCATATTCTTTACATTTTTTCTTGTTTTAGAAAATGAGACAGAGAGATGATGTGGATTCAATGAAATAAAATCATATCAATATTGAAGGTCAAAATAGTAGTTGTGGTATTATTTTCTTCTCTATATAAACGTGTTCTTACCATGCATATTTAAATAATGCTTCTTGAGAAATAGTCTTTTTCTTTGTTTGGTGCCTTTGTTCAAATATCATCTTGTAGATTTAGATATCTATTTTGGGACCTCCTTGTTCCTAAGGTTTTGATTCATTTTGCCTCAGAGAACGAATATGTTGGCAAATAAGGAAAAATCACGGATTCCCTTATGTTTTTCGTATTCTTTACATTTTTCTGGTTTTAGAACTTGAGATGATGGAGATTCGGTGAAATGAAATCATAGCAGTACCGAAGATCAAAATAGTAGTGGTGTTGTTATTTTTTTATCTATATAAACGTGTGCTTACCACGCATATTTCAATAATGCTAGCTGAAAAAGAGTCTTTTCTCTGTTTGGTGCCTTTGTTCAAAGATCATCTTGTAGATTTAGACATCCATTTTGGGATCTCCTTGTTCCCAAGGCTTTGATTCATTTTGCTTCAGAGAATGAATCTGATGGCAAATAAGGTAAAATCACGGATTTCCTTATATTTTTCATATTCTTTACAGTTTTTCTTGTTTTAGAACTTGATACAGAGAGATGGTGAGGATTCTGTGAAATAAAATCATAGAAGTACCGAATATCAAAATAGTAGTGGTGGTATTGTTTTCTTATCTATATAAACGTGTGCTTATCATGCATATTTCAATAATGCTAGCTGAGAAAGAGTCTTTTTCTCTGTTTGGTGCCTTTGTTCAAAGATCATCTTGTAGATTCAGATATATATTTTGGGATCTCCTTGTTCCCAAGGCTTTGATTCAATTTGCTTCAGAGAACGAAACTGTTGGCAAAAAAAGGTAAAATCACGGATTCCCTTGTGTTTTTCATATTCTTTACTTTATCTGGTTTTAGAACTTGAGACAGAGAGATGATGTGGATTATGTGAATTGAAATTATAGCAGTACCGAAGATCAAAATAGTAGTGGTGGTTTTTTTTTCTTATCTTTATAAATGTGTGCTTACCATGCATATTTCAATGATGCTAGTTGAGAACGAGTATTTTTCTTTGTTTGGTGCCTTTGTTCAAAGATCATCTTGTAGATTCAGATATCCATTTTGGGATCTCCTTGCTCCCAAGGCTTTCATTCTTTTTGCTTCGTAGAACGAATCTGTTGTCAAATAAGGTAAAATTACGGATTCCCTTGTATTTTTCATATTCTTTACTTTTTTTTTGATTTTAGAACTTGAAACAGAGATATGATAGGGATTCTGTGTAATAAAATCATAGCAGTACCTAAGATCAAAATAGTAGTGGTGGTGTTATTTTCTTATCTATATAAACGTGTGCTTACCACACATACTTCAATAATGCTAGCTGAGAAAGAGTTTTTTTCTCTGTTTGGTGCCTTTGTTCAAAGATCATCTTGTAGATTCAGATATCCATTTTGGGATCTCCTTGTTCCCAAGGCTTTGATTCATTTTGCTTTAGAGAACGAATATGTTTGCAAACAAGGTAAAATTATGGATTTCCTTGTGTTTTTCGTATTCTTTACACTTTTTCTGGTTTTAGAACTTGAGATAGAGAGATGATGTGGATTCTGTAAAATAAAATCATAGCAGTACCGAAGATCGAAATTGTAGTGGTAGTATTATTTTCTTATCTATATAAACTTGTGCTTACCATACATATTTCAATATTGCTAGGTGAGAAAGAGTCTTTTTCTCTGTTTGGTGCCTTTAATCAAAGATCATCTTCTAAATTTAGTTATCCATTTTGGGATTTTCTTGTTCCCAAGGCTTTTATTCATTTATCTTCAGAGAACGATTCTGTTGGCAAATAATATAAAATCACGAATTCCCTTGTGTTTTTCATATTCTTTATTTTTTCTGGTTTTAGAACTTGAGACAGAGAGATGATGTGGATTATGTGAATTGAAATCATAGCAGTACCGAAGATCAAAATAGTAGTGGTGGGTTTTTTTCTTATCTTTATAACTGTATGCTTACCATGCATATTTCAATGACGCAAGTTGAGAACGAGTATTTTTCTTTGTTTGGTGCCTTTGTTCAAAGATCATCTTGTAGATTCAGATATCTATTTTGGGATCTCCTTGCTCCCAAGGCTTTCATTCTTTTTGCTTCATAGAACGAATCTGTTGTCAAATAAGGTGAAATCACGGATTCCCTTGTGTTTTTTGAATTCTTTACTTTTTTTTTGGTTTTAGAACTTGAAGCAGAGACATGATGGGGATTATGTGAAATGAAATCATAGCAGTACCGAAGATCAAAATAGTAGTGGTGGTGTTATTTTCTTATCTATATAAACGTGTGTTTACCACACATATTTCAATAATGCTAGCTGAGAAAGAGTTTTTTCTCTGTTTGGTACCTTTGTTCAAAGATCATCTTGTAGATTCAGATATCCATTTTGGGATCTCCTTGTTCCCAAGGCTTTGATTCAGTTTACTTCAGAGAACGAATCTGTTGGAAAATAAGGTAAAATCACGAATTGCCTTGTGTTTTTCGTATTCTTTACACTTTTTCTGGTTTTAAAACTTGAGACAGAGAGATGATGTGGATTCTATTAAATGAAATCATAGCAGTACCGAAGATCGAAATTGTAGTGGTAGTATTGTTTTCTAATCTGTATAAACGTGTGCTTACCATACATATTTCAATAATGCTAGTTGAGAACGAGTCTTTTTCTCTATTTGGTGCCTTTGATCAAAGATCATCTTCTAAATTTAGTTATTCATTTTGGGATCTCCTTGTTCCCAAGGCTTTTATTCATTTTGCTTCAGAGAATGATTCTGTTGGCAAATAATGTAAAATTACGGATTCCCTTGTGTTTTTCGTATTTTTTTCACTTTTTCTGGTTTTTGAACATGAGACAGAGAGATGATATGGATTTTGTGAAATGAAATCATAGCAGTATCGAAGCTCAAAATAGTAGTGGTAGTGTTTTTTTCTTATTTATATGAACGTGTGCTTACCACGCATATTTTATTAATGCTAGCTGAGAAAGAGTTTTTTTCTCTGTTTGGTGCCTTTGATCAAAGATCATCTTCTAAATTTAGTTATCCATTTTGGGTTCTCCTTGTTCCCAAGGCTTTTATTCATTTTGCTTCAGAGAACGATTCTGTTAGCAAATAATGCAAAATCAAGAATTCCCTTGTATTTTTCGTATTCTTTACATTTTTCTGGTTTTAGAACTTGAGATAGAGAGATGATGGAGATTCTGTGAAATGAAATCATAGCAGTACCGAAGATCAAAATAGTAGTGGTGGTGTTCTTTTCTTATCTATATAAACCCGTGCTTACCATGCATATTTCAATAATGCTAGCTGAGAAAGAGTCTTTTTCTCTATTTGGTGCCTTTGTTCAAAGATTATCTTGTAGATTCAGATATCCATTTTGGGATCTCCTTGTTCCCAAAGCTTTGATTCATTTTGCTTCATAGAACAAATCTGTTGGCAAATAAGGTAAAATCACGGATTTCCTTGTGTTTTTCGTATTCTTTATATTTTTTCTGGTTTTAGAACTTGAGAGAGAGAGATGATGGGGATTCTGTGAAATGAAACCATAGCAGTACCGAAGATCAAAATTGTAGTGGTAGTATTTTTTTCTAATCTATATAAGTGTGTGATTACCATGCATATTTCAACAATGCTAGCTGAGAAAGACTCTTTTTCTTTGTTTGGTGCCTTTGTTCAAAGATCATCTTCTAAATTCAGTTATCCATTTTGGGATCTCCTTGTTCCCAAGGCTTTTATTCATTTTGTTTCAGAGAACGCATTTGTTGGCAAATAAGGTAAAATCACGGATTCCCTTGTGTTTTTCGTATTCTTTACATTTTTTCTGGTTTTAGAACATGAGACAGAGAGATGATGTGGATTCTGTGAAATGAAATCATAGCAGTACCGAAGATCAAAATAGTAGTGGTGGTATTTTTTTCTTATTTATATAAACGTGTGCTTACCACGCATATTTTATTAATGCTAGCTGAGAAAGAGTTTTTTTCTCTGTTTGGTGCCTTTGTTCAAAGATCATCTTGTAGATTCAGATATTCATTTTGGGATCTCTTTGTTCCCAAGGCTTTGATTCATTTTACTTCAGAGAACGAATATGTTGGTAAATAAGGTAAAATCACGGATTCTCTTGTGTTTTTCGTATTCTTTACATTTTTCTGGTTTTAGAACTTGAGACAGAGAGATGATAGGGATTCTGTGAAATGAAATCATAGCAGTACCGAAGATCAAAATAGTAGTGGTGGTATTTTTTTTCTTATCTATATAAACATGTGCTTACCATGCATATTTCAATAATGCTAGCCGAGAAAGAGTTTTTTTCTGTTTTGTGTCTTTGTTCAAAGATTATCTTGTGGATTGAGATATCCATTTTGGAATCTCCTTGTTTCCAAGGCTTTGATTTATTTTGCTTGAGAGATCGAATCTGATGGCAAATAAGGTAAAATTACGGATTCCCTTGTCTTTTTCGTATTCTTTATATTTTTTCTGATTTTAGAACTTGAGAGAGAGATGATGTGGATTATGTGAAATGAAATTATAGCAGTACCGGTCTGTCAGCAACCCTTTGCCCTAACTTACGCGAATATGTTGATGATGTGCCAGAAACTCCCCATGACATATTTTGTGAATGAGGTGTGCATAGCATCCCTCAACGATTGATCGAGGGCAGCTTGCTACGTTCTGTGTATAGGGTGAGAGGGCAAAGGATTGCTGAGAGACCGGGCAGTTTGTACCCTCAATGAGCTCAGAAAGAAGCGAGGAAGCGCCATTGCTGAGTTATTGGAGAATCTAGTAGAAGAGATGTAGTGGAATAATAGTACTCAAGTTTTGGGATGTGTAAGTTGTTGTATGCAGAACTGTGATGCTATCGTATATTCACGTAAGTTAAGCTGTATTGGGAAGTTTTATATAAATTAAAAGGAAGAAGAAGATAGGCAAAAATCAAGGTTTTATAATACAAAATCATTAAAATCTTAAGTTGTATACCATACTATATTTCCCATATCAGTTGTCAAGAAATAGTGAATTATCATCTCGAGAACCCATGTACTTACACAAATCGCTCTCATTTCGTGTATGAGCTTTTAAAAAAAAATTTCGCTAGTGAATTATCATCTCGAGATCCTTTGATGAATATAAAAAATCGTCTTGACAGTAACCACTAAACCAATGAACAATTAGCTTTGAATAAAGGTAAAATGTGATCTATTTTTGGTCTTTCTCTTTAAAACATAATCATTCTACTTGTTGAAGAAAGGTGTGCATCTTCTCCACTACGTTATTAAGTTACCCAAAGACGAAGCAAATGATTTTTATGTTCTAGTTGGCTTTAACCCTTTCTTATCTTTGTATTTTAATTTTCATCATACAAGTTGCTTGAACTATAATTTAGCTTTTAGACCATGTATTATAATCCTCATGTATCTGAAAAGCAAACCCCAAAAGACATTATATATAATTAACAAATTGCATGTACCTGTGGTGCAGTATTCTACTATCTCCTTTGACATCCACTCTGTGCATAAACCAAACAATTTTTTTTTTTAAAACCAAACAATTAATTACACTACCTTGGCAAATAGTCGCCTGATGTGATAAACAAATCAAATATCTTTTCTGTTACAGTATCCAAAACTATCAAATAACGAATATTTGCAGCTATTAACTGTATTTTGACAAGATTACATGAAAGATATACATAAGCCTACAGAATAACGCACAATCATAAACCAGATACACATTACAGGTTAGCCATTTAACTTATCGCATTATACCGACTAGATATGTGATTTTACGAAATATTATATTCATTTTACAACCTAGTCAACATTTTTCTTTTCTATTTGAATAGATTTTCGATAACAACCTTGATTTTAGGACATTAAACAATAAGATTACCATGCCATTAATAAAGCAAAAAGAAGAGTAATGTTACGTTTAAAACTTCCTTGATGTTGGATTTAAATCATATAATGGGTTCAATGCCAAAAACCTTAAAGTTGAACCCATAGGATTTAAATCATGGATATCATGGATCCGCTTCTGTTTGGACCCTGCTTGCTCATTCCATGCCTTCTTGCATCCTTCTTCATTCGTCGATCAACAAGAACTTTCCCCTTGCCAACCTTCACTTGAACACCCCTCTTTGCCACTACATATTCTTTTCCTGGTGTTTTAGGTGTTGCCTTCTTGTAAAGCTGTTCAATCATTCTTGTCTTTGAGCGATCAGAAATATCTGCTTGGTCTGATATCGAGTTAGCATTCTTCCGAATCTTCTCTAGCTTTCTCTGAGCAGCCCTTTTCTTTCTTGCTTTGGCTTCTGCTACCTTCTTTGCAGGACGAGCATTGATATCTTTAAACTGAGCTCTCATTGCAGCAACTTCCTCTTTCGTCACTGGTTTTATTGGCTGTCGATGCTTCTGCTCCTCGTCCACGAACCACTTTGGCAACCCCTCATCGTCACACATATACTTATTGTAACCATCATCCATCATTTCTTCTCTCTGCCTTTTCAAAATCAGCTTCTTTGCTGTAGCCACTATTTCAGCCTTTTTATCACTACCGTCACCAAATTCATCTGACTCATCAGACGCCGAATCACTTGAATCTGTAGGTGGTGCAGGAACAATCTCAAAATCTTCTACTGTCTCAGATGCTGGGATTTGGATCAATTCTTCATTAGTCTGTGTCTTAGAATTTGGGACACTTTCTCCTACTCGGTCTATTAGCATTTCATCGTCGCCATTATACTTGTCCAACAAATCTTGCTCTTCTGGTTCAACAAAAACATCTTGAGTAAACCATGTTTTTACAATCTCGTCTTGAGTTGGAGCGGTTTCTAGAGGTATGACTAGAGGATTCACTTCATCCTCTCCCTTATCAATGTCAGAGTCTTGAGCAGAATGAGTCATACCATCTTCATCACCACCCTGGACATATAGTAAAGAATCTCAATCCTTTTAACTTATTTTTTAAACCAAAAAAAAAAAGGAAAAAAAAAAGACAATTTGATTGAAGCCACAAAGACAAATGAACTGGTTCAATAAAAGAATCATAATAATAATAGTGTTTGGGTGCCGAAAGAAAACTAGAAACCACATTATGGGTGTCATGTCAGTATAGTCCAAATTTAAGCGCCTAAGATGGTCTGAGTCAATGAATGGGTCATTAATTTCGGTTGTGTGCCTAAATTGATCCATCAATGAATATATTTTCAGTCTAATTTTAACAGAGTAAAACATTACTATACCTGCAAGAGTTTACCATCATCCAAGTACGATATTTTGGACCTCTTTATCCGCTTTGGTTTTCTTTCCGCTCGAGCCATATACCTTTCGTTTTGGTCCTCAAGAAACCTCTCTATTTCATCATCATGTCTGAAAATTTAAGTGAACAGGTTCTAACAGTAGTACATAATCAAATAATCATTTTTTGAAACAGATCCAGTAAAAGAGTTAGGTTACCTTCTGCGCTCTTCTTCAGAGTCCACATCACTAGATGCATTCTCCGGCGCTTCCAGGTCATCTCCATCATCTTCACTATTTACTTCAGCAGTTTCATCGTCATCAACGGCTACTACATCTCTCTTGCCCTGAAATATATGGGCCAGACACTCTGCTTAACAGCAAAGTAGAATTTAAAAAGAAAAAGATGAAAAGTAAATGACGATTTGGTTCATGTGAGACCATTACTGAATGCAAAATAAGGAATAATAGACAAAGAAAAGGGGCTAACATGTAAAATCAGGTCTACCCTACACTTGGGATCTAATATAGATCTACATTATGAACAATTTATTGTTCTGTTGTCATTCTCAAAGGAGGTTTTTTTTTTTTTTTGGGGGGGGGGGGAGATGAACCTATAAAACAACGTGTTCAAGGGGTGGATACTCCACATGTATTCCCTCCAACTGAAAAGAGGAAGTATATACCAAAATTATGACATGGATACCAAAAGGGGAAGGTTCCTGGAACCAAACAGACCAATAATTTTTAACCAGGAAATAATCTGTATTTTTCTTATATACACAACACAACAAGTGAGCAGTTCCCTGTAGGAATGACTGACTTCACAGAAGCAACTTTGAGGAAAAATGCTTTCTTTATCTGAATAACGGTTGCATTCTGAAGTGACAAAGTAAGCAGAGTGAAGGTGGGCAATACCTTTATCAATGTTAGAGAAAACAGCTCCTGATCAACATAACCATCTTCCGTTGCATCTGATTGCATACCCAACACCTCGCGTGCTTTGTCCTGTAATTTTAAAAAGGAAGCGAGAGTAAGCTAATGATAACAATAGTAAGGAATATAAAGACAAACAGTGGTCAAAGTTTCAACATCTTCATAACGATGAACCAAAAGATTCACAAGTATTAAATTCAGAAACAAACTGAGTTCAAGTGGTAGCATCTATACAGAAAATTGATTTAGACAAACAGAACACCGGTGAACTCTGGCATCTGCTTTTTCATTACAGACCAACAAGGAAAAAGGAGGGGAGGGAAGCAAATTTGCTAGAAGCGTTGGAAGACGAATTCTTTGCATTGGAGAAAACGGGCCGAGTAGAGTGCAACAGATACAGAAAACTTCATAGGTTATCAAGAAATAGTTGATCAATCGATAAACACCAGTGAAATAGCCAGCAATACTTTATCTAAAAGAGCTTGGAATAGGATATTTTGGGGAGTACCCAGATCCCACCATTTGCTACTGATAAACAAACAATCAAATACAGATTATAGCTAGTCTGCTGAACTGCAAAGTTTTTGTTGGTCTATGTTTTGAAAGGTAAGGCGATTTCGAAGAAGCACCAAAACCAATAAAACCAAATTCATTTAAACCAAAAACAAACAAAAAAATAGAAAAGAAACGTATAAGTTTTGGACTTTGGGTTTGTTTGTTCTCTCTATGATTATCCTACACTCAACTATCACAGTTCAAGAGTCACACGATGATTTATGCTACGGAAAGGGACAGGTAAATCATATGCATTGACCTTGGCTAGTCTTTTAGCTAGAAGCCTTTTTTCTCTTTTATTTTTTCTCAGTGCAGTATCCTTCAACTCCTCCATTTCTTCGGCAAGTCTTTTATCTTCATCCTCTTCGCTCTCACATTCAACTACTGCTTCCGGATTACTAATTTTCTCTGGAGGAGCCAAAGCTTTCCTCATAAGCTTACGCCACCTACAAGGCAAAGGATATTTATGAAAAACTTATAAGAAAGAGGACATCTTTCTAAGGTTGTCTCCTCTTATTGAACAGTAACAACCTAAACTGATTTGATTCTATTAACAGTCTAAGACATGCTTTTCTATTATGAACATCAAAATCTAAAAAAATTTCGTTCCATACTTTGAAAGGTGTTTGAGGTCTTGCTCCCCCAGAACACGCAAGTCCTCACATAGTGTTCCAACCTGTACATAAACATCAAACGGTAAGGCAACAGAAAGAATAAAAGACTACGAAGGATGCTTCTGACAAATACAAAAGCCAAGATTGATCAAAGTTATACCTCTTGTATCGTCAGCGGATGATCTCTCATTGGTAAAGAAGCAGGATCATCAAACGTTATTGAAGTAACTGAACCAAGGCTCTTGATATCAGACAACACAAAATCGGCAGCAAAGCAGACCTTCCTTAAGAGTGTCTGCCCATCTTCATACCTATTGGTTTTAGTTGGATACAAAATAGAAATAGAAGCATATACTCATATTAATGCAAATAGGATAACAAGAAGAAGTTAATTAAGATTACAAGTCCATAGTAAATCATCATGTCAAAGTGAACTAGAATAAAACAAAGCCAAATAAAAGGAGTCATCTAACTGTGACAAAAGATAGAATTTGTTGTCTGAAACAAGATGACAACACCACTGCTTCATCAACTTTTCCTGGGTTTTAAGGCTTCCTAGAATTCTAAGCATGACGAACATTCGTTTTAACAACGGCCAATTGGAAATCTTTCACATGGACTAAGGCCAATGCGCGTAAGCATAAATAAGATTATAGACAGATGATTTACCCATCACGGTGTCTCTTCTGCTTCGTCCCTCTTAATACATCGACCACCTATTTAAACATACACAGTCACTAAATTTTTATTTTTTTGATAATCACATAAGATAGTCTTTGTTGAAAGTGCCAATAAAGGGAGAAAGTTAAAATGCATAATCTCAGTACCTTAGGAGGTTCTTTACCCCCTTGAAAGAGGTGCTTTATATCAAGAAGGCGAGGATCAATCTTCGCAGGGGCCTTATATTTTAAACCAATAATATATATTTCTGCAGATTCCAAACGACTTGCCAAAGGTTTATCTACCTCAACCTTCTCAAAAAGCTGCCAATCAAATGCAAAGGTGATGGTTCCTTTGATCTATATAAATGCTAAAAGAGGAATTGAGTATTGAAAGGAAGGAAAGATACCTGTCTTAGACAGTAAAGAACAGCATTATAGTCTTGAGATCTAAAAACCTGCAATCCGACAGCAGATCAGTATGCTAGACAACTTTGGTTCTATTAGGTAGGTACAAAGTATTTGCGTCTGGAAAACTGGTGGGTGAATCCACATAGATGTGATGCTTTTAAACACAAAACTCAGGTAAAATCAAAATGATAGCATTGCAATTTGTAATAATAAATGTTTCCAGCTATCCCACCTAACATTAAGAAGAAAACACGCAGGAAAGAACAAAAGAAGTGAACCTTAGTAAACTAATAAATATGTTTAGATAAGTAAATTGTTAATGAAACAATGCCTGAGCTACATATGACCTTTCATTCAAACAGGCCTTTGTGTGAGTCGAGAACTTATATCTTTTACTCTCATAGGGACTATGCCAGGAGGGGACAAAAAGTGCGCGCATGCGTGTGTCACTGTGTATCACCAGAATAAGTAACAAACTAGATACTATAACTTGTAAGCTTCCATTTTCCCCACCCACCCCAAAATAAGTAACAAATAACATAATAAATCCTCCCTCCACCCATCCCCAACATAATGAGTCACAACATAGACGTATGTATACATAGAGACAGAGCAATACTAAGTGTAACAAACTAGACAACCAGCATCTCTGCTTCCCACCAACCCCCCAAGAAAAAAGACAAAGAACATATAAGTATTATTTTTCAAATAAGTCAGAAAAGTTACAAAGAAAAAGTAAATCAAATTTTGATAACATCCACTATGATAACCCGTAGAATTAAAACCTCATATGACAGTCACTTATGCGGCTAAAAACAGATTTTTGAAAATCCCCTTAACATAATAGAAATACACTTCAAATTCCAAGTGTGACTTTTTTGTATTATTTTTGAAGCAGCCACTAATAGTTGCATTAGGATAGGTTATCTACATCACATCCCTTAGGACGCGACCCTTCCCCGAACCCCGTGTGAACGCGGGATGACTTGTGCACCGGGCTGGCTGCCCTTTTATTGGCTACACCATTGTGTGTGCTTATAGGCATGTGTGTATTGAAGTTTCCCTCCTCCACACAAACCCGACAAGAAAAGAGAAACAACAGATATAGTATATATTGATTTTGATAACATCCATATGAATATCCAAATAAAATAAGAGACCAACTACAGTATAAAATACCCCAAAATGAAAAAAAGAATAGATTTTGACAGCATTCATATGAATATAATAACCATATACTAATAAAAACCTCCATATACACGTACCTTAGTAACAAAAGTTCCATTACGAGCTAAGAATTCAGCAGCAAGCTTAACAGAATCAATGACCAAAGCATTCTGCAGAGTAGCTTCCATAGCCCAAGCTCCACCAATATTAGGAGACCCATCATGTAATACCAAATCAAACCCTTTAACACCCTTTTCAGCCATAATTCTTTTAATGGTTGATTTACACTTTGGCGTCGTAATATCTTCTTGTACAGCAATTGCACCGCGAATCGGGCTAATTGGAACAATGTCTACGCCTATAACAAGGCTGCCGACGGGCACATTTTTGACGGCGACTTGCATCCAACCGCCCGGAGCGGCGCAAAGATCGAGAACGGATTGAGATGAATTCAGAAAAGAGAATTTGGAATTGAGTTGGGTCAGTTTGAATGCAGCCCTTGAACGGTATTTGCATTCTCTGGCTAAATGGTAATACTTGTCTAGACGATGTTTTCCTTTCACTTTCCCCATTGCCAGTTATGCACTGCAGTTGCCTCTCCTCTTGGATTTGCAGGGTTTTAGAAAAGAAAGAAAGAGTCGCAAATAAATACTATGTCTGCATGAGAAAATTAGGGTAATAATTAAGTTTGTAATGAGAGAATATTTCATCCAAAAATAGAGTCGAGAAATGACAAATTCTGATACTTAATAGGTTTAAAGCCCCTTAAATATATTTCTGCGCAATTTTGATCCTTTAACTTTGTTAAAAGTGAGAACTTTTCATTTTTGCCAAATAATTAACAATTTTGATTATTAGATTTAAAGGAAAGCTGAGAAAAACGATTTAACATGAAGTCACATTTGGAGGTGTACTTTTTGTAATTTTTGCTATTATGGTCTATTTAAAGTCCGATGCAACTTTTTAATGTGTAATTTTTAATTTTTTTTAATCTATTTATGGTGGCTAGTGCAGCTTTTGGTGTTGTAGTCTCTTAGATTTGATGGGTCTTTTCTGGTGTTTTTTTCCCCACTATTTCTGTTAAATATAATCGCTAGAGTTTGCTAAATTGTTGACGGAGAACAAAAAGGCTAATTTTTGGTAAATTTAAAGGACCAAAACTGTTCAATAATAGATTTAAAGAACCATTTTAACCTACCCAAACATAAGGGATCATTTTTGTCATTTTCTCAAATATAGAAGAAATATCACATTGTTATAAAATAAAAGCAATTTAGTAAAACATGAACAAGACATGTTGTTATGAAATAAAAGTCACATTGTTATGAAATAAAAGCAATTTAGTATAACATAAACAAGAAATGGAGATAGAGAGAAGGAAGAGATTTTATTCTTCAATTGTGTGTATTTTCTTATCTATTACAAGGCCTTTATCTAGGCATGAAAAGTGAAGAAAAATATGTCATTGAATATGTCATTAAACATAGAAATATGTCATTGAATATGTCATTAAACATTTGAGAAAATCATGGAGGAAGAGTAGACATCCACCATAATTTAATTTTTCTTATAACAATCCCCCTTGGATATCCATAGATATTGTACCTCGTTAAAACTTTGTTAGGAAAAAACCCTATGGAAAAAAAATTCCTAGTGAAGGAAAAAGAGTACACATGTTTAGAAATACGCCTTTTGGTTGCTTCATTAAAAACCTTACAAGGAAAAGTTAGTGGGACAAAATATTGTAAGGGAAAATTAACTCCCCCTGATGAGAGCATCAATTAACATTCTTGAGCCTTCGCATCCTAATCTTGTACACTAGCTTCTTGAAGGTTGACGTCGGTAGAGACTTGGTGAACAAACCACTCATATTATCACTTGAACGAATTTGTTGCACATTAATATCATCATTCTTTTGAAGATCATGTGTGAAAAATAACTTTGATGAAATTTGCTTTGTCCTATCCCCTTTATGAATCCTCCTTTCAATTGGGCTATGCATGCTGCATTGTCTTCATACAAAATTGTGGGTAGTTGTCACACTTCAAACCATATTTATCTCGAATAAGGTGTATTATAGACCTCAACCATACACATTCTCAACTTGTTTCATGAATAGCAATTATCTCAGCATAATTAGATGAAGTAGCCACAATTGATTGCTTAGTCGATCGCCAAGATATGGCAGTGCCTCCATATGTAAACACATAGCTTGATTGAGATTGAGCCTTGTGTGGGTCATATAAATACCCAGCATCGGCATAACCAACAAGATTGAGACTCAAATCATTGCCATAAAATAATCCCACATCGGTAGTCCCTTGTAGGAGCAGAGCTATATCTTGATTTCATACCAATGTCTCATTGTAGGAGCAGAGCTATATCTTGTTAAGACATTAACTGAAAAAGTTATGTCAGACCTTGTAATGTTAGAAAGATACATTAGTGCACCAATTACACTAAGATATGGTATTTCGGGACCAAATAGCTCTTTATTATTTTCATGAAGTCGGAATGGATGTGCTTTATCCATATAGAATCGTTTTAAAATTATTTTAGTATATGCTGATTGATGGATAAAAAATTCATCTTTCATATACTCAATTTGTAGACCAAGACAAAATTTTGTCTTTCCAAGATCTTTCATTTCAAATTCTTTCTTTAAATAGTATACTACTTTAGGAAGCTCTACTGTTTTAGAAAGCTCCCTAAGAGTTCCAATGATATTTAAATCATCAACATACTCGGTGATTATAATAAATTTAGATCCAGATCTTTTTATAAAGACACACGGATAAATCGAAACATTCTTGTACCCTTCTTTCAACAGATACTCACTCAGGCGATTATACCACATGCGCCCTAATTATTTCAATCCGTATAAGGATTTTTGAATCTTTATTTAATAAATTTCTTGGAAACCTTATTATGCTTCAGAACAATTTAAATCCTTTAATGATTTCCATTATACGCGTATCACTTTTTTCTTTTATTGCCAGATTAAAACTTGAAATGGCGACATCCACCACAGGAGAACATGTCTCTATATAATCAATGCCAGGATATTTACAAATCTTCTTGTGATACAAGTCGTCTTTATGTCTATCGACTTGACCTTTTTTTCTCGCACAAGAACACATTTATACCTCCACTAGCTTTATACTTTCAGGTGTTGGGACTATCTGTCCAACTTCATTTTTTTCAGGTGAAATCAGTTTTCATTGCGTATTTTTCATTTGGCCAATCATTTATCTGTCGAAATTTCATGACAGATTTGAACTCAAGATCCTCGTCAATATTAATAATATTGAGCGCTACATTATATTAACAATATCGTCGACGGTCATTTTATATCGGTTCTACTATTACCCAATAAAGGCATAGCTTATTAAGATCTCTTTATCTTATTATTTTCAGGTACCTGAGCCTCTCCCATGAGGTCTTATGAAGTGTTATGTCGTGGTGCTATTCTAAAGCAATTGCCTCCTTATTATGACCATCTTGAACATTTGCTCCTCTCCTTCTTCAAGGAGTTTTATCTTTGGAACCGATTAGTCTATTATGCTTCATGCATACCATAGACTCTATTCATTATGAACTTTATTTTATTTGGAGCATTAGCAGCTAAATATGACATTTAGCTTTGGGTCAGCAAATACGCCTGGCAATATTTTGCAAATGAATTATCACTTGAACTTTAAGTTCATATTTTCTCATAAGATGATCTAGATGTACTCATAATAATTCATTACATGCATTACTTTTTC
The DNA here is from genome assembly GCF_000715075.1 of Nicotiana tabacum. Lineage (NCBI taxonomy): Eukaryota > Viridiplantae > Streptophyta > Magnoliopsida > Solanales > Solanaceae > Nicotiana > Nicotiana tabacum. The sequence goes on from NC_134103.1 coordinate 18,362,072, forward strand.
AGCTGCCCATTTTCTCCCTCTATTGTTGGGATCACCAACACATATCCCTAGCCTTATTTGGGGATCCATTTTTTTGCATTGTGGTGGAACAATTAAATCATATAGCACATTCATATTTCTAGATAGAAATTATTTTGTTCCTGACCCTGAACCGATTGTGATAGGGAGAACTTATCATAACTTGGCTAGATGCGTATAAGTGTTGTTGTATATTAAATAATGCATCACATACCAAATTTTATTTTGGCAGTTTTGTTCTCATAACCAATGGTTTAGATATAATTGGAGGCATATAATTTTCGCTAAACCAACTTGGATTTAAACCAGTATTATCAAGATAAATCATCATAATTTATATTCTGGAACTATGCTCTAATAATTTGAGCAATCAATCTTGCAAAAGTCAAACTACAAGTTGATAACAAATACACATGTGACCATAGAATAGATGCATCTATTAAAATCATATAATAGTAAACGTTCCACATAGAAGGTGACTGAGCCCATATATTTATCACCTTTTATTCGTTCCATAAATCAAGGGATTCAATCCCAACCTTAACTGGTATATCATGAGAATAAGCAGCAGAAAAAAATTCTTGAAGAATCTTATATTTTTTTCAATATATGCCAATGTAATTCTCAATTAATTTTTCGCATCATAATTGAACCGAGATGGTCAACCGGTCATGCCAACTAATATTTATTTCAGTAAACCTCTAGTTTACTTGTGGCTTGTGGTTGCATCATCATGCTTATACTTGTATAGTACAAATAGAAGAAAAGTCAGGTAATCTTTCATATTTACCTGGTATGATTATAGTAATATAAAGATATTCAATATTCTTTTAATTTATAGTCTCAATATATACCAACCACTTTGGCTAATATATTTGTAAATCAAAATAATTCTTTTGAGACTTACTACAATATTAATGTCATGAACAATTTCATTCATCCGGGTAGTAACAAATTAGTTCTTTCGGAGCTCTTAACTGATTTTGTACTACAAGATCTTTTGTCACACCATCCATATAATGAATGTTTCATTCGCAAAGAGAATCATATCATAATAATTGTCATGTTCAAAATCATCATAAGCAAAATAATTTCTTACTTTAATTTTGCTTTTAATAACTTTCATAAGGCTTGACAAAATATTTTTGGCGTATCACATGTATGCGACCAATGATATATTCATATAACTATACAATAATATTTATTATCTTTTTTTGTCTCAAACCTCCCTTAGAGGTGAGTTGTAGTATTTATCCAACCATGCACAAGTATATTATTATGCATAATCTTTATCACATATATATTTTCACATTCACTTTCAGGAATGAGTATGCATTCTCAATGTTTATCACAAGTCACATTCTCTTCAAAGAATGGAGTATAATCATACAATGTGCTTTATTTTTTTTTTCATACCAATTTGATGGTAAACATTGTCTTGTTCTCCCTTTTTATAATTACCATAGTGATAACTATTATTATTTTGGCCTTTCGCACGCCCACATTTATTGATCAACCACTTGTCTTTATTTAGACTTATCATGCACTGCTATCACATTCACTTCAAGAATGGAGCAAATCAAGTGGGACAAACTTCATGTTTTTTCATGAAAAATATATTATTTTTTCTTTAATTATTATTATTATTATCAATATGGTGCATTAGGACTCAAATCCAATGCATTACCCATATAAAGGAATGCTAGGCCATAATACGTTGGAACTTGAATCCAAGGTCTTTTCATCAACATAGTGCGTTGGGATTTGAACCCATCGTCTTATCCTCAATCTTTTGGCATAATCGGCCAAAATTCACTAAGACTCGCACTCGAGCCTTTAAAATATTATTACTTCATAATTATAGGCATAAGTAAATTAACTTTTAAGAAGACATATATAACTATTTCAATCTTGAAACCGTTCCTCTACAACAAAAATGGTAGTTAGGATATATGCCAATTTCTTTTTTTAAATGATACAATCACTTTTAAATTTTAATAAACTAATTAGAGGAAAGGTGCAGATAACCTATAACCACTTATATTTCAAAGACTATAAGAACTTCACCAAAAAAATCCAATACGGAGGAATGAGCCTTATGTTTCCAGCAAAAATATTTAAGACTTAATGCATAACTGTGACTATTATAAATTATAACTATAATGAGTTTATACTGATTATATATTCGAATGCCAAATTTGCAAGGTACTGTAAAATCGCCTACATATTTGATAATTTTACTTTCAATGAAATACATCATGTGATGGTAAAAATATTATTACTAAATTACCTTAATAATTATCTATCATAGTATGTAAAAGGTCAGAACATATACATACGTTGGAATATTATCTTTGTCCTATAAGAGATGTAGCAAATAAGGACATACTTTTTCAGTTCTTTATTTCACTGGATACAATTGAAAAAAATATTTTAACTAAATACTGCATATAAAGTTAATGTAAAGATATGAAAGTATGAATGGGTTTAGATGGATGTAAAACTTATCTTTGTATTATCATCCAAGACATTTTTCATTGTACTTGATCTCATTGTGTGCTTATAATTTACATAGTCTTGACGTAGAAGATCATGAAATGAGCAATTCATGCTGATAACGTGTTATAAAATAAAAGCAATTTAGTAAAATATGAACAAGACATGTTGTAATGAAATAAAAACAATTTAGTAAAACATGAATAAGAAATGGAGATAGAGAGAAGCAAGAGATTTTCTTCTTCAATTGTGTGTATTTTCTTATCTATTACAAGGCCTTTATATAGGCATGGAAAGTGAAAAAAATATGTCATTAAGCATAGAAATATGTCATTGAATATGTCATTAAGCATTTGAGAAGATCATTGAGGAAGAGTAGACATCCACCATAATTTAATTTTTTTTATAACACAAATGAGTAAATGGAGTATAAACTTTACACCACTACAATATACATATATACAGAGCAACCCATGGAGTTATAAATATATGCATCTTTGTAATGCATTATAGCATTATAATTACGGGTGTTCATAAAAACCCGAAAAATGAACCAACTCGACCAAAAAAATGATATTTTTTATGTTTGGTTTGGTTTTGATTTTGAAATTTAAAAACCGATCAAATTTGGTTTGGTTTTGGTTTTAATAAAAAAATAACCGAAAAAATCAAACCAAACCGATTATAGAAGTAGCTATTTAAATTTTTTATTACACCTATATTTGTGTATATTTTTATATAAAGTTTCTAAAATTTTATGGTACATATTATTCGTTTGTATTTTTAGTCTAGTTCTTTGCTATTATAATAATATAATTCTTTGCCTTTACATTCTAATTTGATTGGTAGTTTTCTTTTGCTAATTAGTACAAGAATTTATTTCATGTTAAAAATAATCGATTTTTAATTGAGTACTTAAATTATTAATCACCATTTGATTCAATTATCATCAATATATCTTGGTAAATGATAGACTTTTCAAAGAGCAATTGGTTTGACAGTGTTACGTTGAAAATATAGTCACTGGAATATGTGTTTGGTAGTATATGTCTCATATCATCATATCATATCATATCATATCATACCATATTATCATCATCGTACTATACTAAAAGTGAGAAGATTTTAGGTGTAAAGTTAAATTGCAAAAGTGTCCATCAAAAGTTTATTGACAATTTTTACCCTTATCTACACACCATCTCTGTAATGCTTTTTGTACCAAAATAGTAAATTTATCTTCCAATAAATGATAAATAGAAGTGTAACCTTTCAGATTGTAATGGGTAAAGCATTGGATAACAAAATTCAGTTACGTTTATGTATTATCTCACCATTTAGGAAAATCACCAGTTACACATTTAAATGGTTAATGCTCATCCGTTGAAGAAACTCATTAATAGCAAATTAAATTTTGAGCAAGCATTTGCTTGTATATGCACTATGCAGAGTTTAAATCGATTGTAATATTCCACTTTCTGTAAGAACTTTGGAAACTTTGATTAAGCTTATTTGTTCATATGTTGCAACATATAAATCTACTCTACAACAATTTATATAGGCAGATCGGCTATTTTCGGTAGTCTCTCGATTCAAGAAAATCAACATACAAATCTACTGTGCAAGTATCAAATCAGGTTATAATATTTTTTTAAAACTTGTGTATTCATGAAATTGTATATTCTTTTTTGTTCTCGACTAATCATATAGCAAGAACAGATAATAAATTATGCATTTGACAGTTTATTAATTGTACTCTTTGTTCTAGAGGTAATTTTATTTGGATATTCAGAAAGTACTACAGATCATTTTTATCACAATATTTTTAATATTCATGGATTCTACTCATTGCATACAATAATCCGTCAATATATCAAATAGTGAATTTCTCCGTCTCAATTTCTTTTTAGTTTTGTTCGATATGAAAAACTTAAGAATTATGGAGTATTTCATTTGGCGTGTATCATCACACTATCTGTCCAGGTAAATTAAATTTATTTTTCTTTCTGTTAGTTCATTTTTTCCTTGTGTAGTTCATTTACTTACTCCCCCGCCCTTCAAAAACGTTTACATCTCTCTTTGTCATACTACCGAATTCAAGTATTCAAATTGAATTAATTATATTACTGAGATAATATAAAATATAATAGCTGGGTGCTAATAATAATTCAGGAGATAAATGTCTCTTTCGCTATTCTTGTTCATCAATTGAAAGAAATTGAGACAACACACAAGTAATTAATCCTACTGTAGCATATAAAGTATTCAAACCACTCCCAGTATACTTAAGCATAACCAAAAGTTATTAGATGTTTCATTTGAAAATTAATTGGAGTTTCGCATCTTAGATGCTCATTTGCAGATCTATTGAAGTTCTTTTTATTAAATCAATGCGTCAATATATATTCATATGCACAAGATAAAGTTGTACAGTCTGAATGTAGAGAACTGCCCAATTTAACGTTTAGCTTTGAAGCCACATCAAGGCCAACAAGAAAACAAGATCAAATAGTTGTATCTCCTATGCGTATTGATAGACAAGTTAAATGAGAAGCTTTAGAAATGTACAAGTAAAACATTAACGACTCGTTTGGTACGAGGAATAAGGGATAATTAATTACGGAATTAAATTTGAAATGGGTTAATCTCATGTTTGGTTGGAATAAAATTCCGGAATTAGTTATTTCGAGTCCCAAAATTGTAGTATTATTTTTATTCCTATGAAAGGGTAGGATAACAATTCCAAAATAACTTGTTTCCCAATCAAAGGACCCAAGTAAAAGTAATGTTGTTGTTCTCTGTACTGGATATCACTATGGAAAAAGAAATAGGCAAGACTATGAATAAGAAGAATAAAAGTTGGGAGTCAATGATCCAGGAATTATTATGTTATTTCTAATAACTTTTCTTGTGATATATGGAACTCTAATGGACTTGATTTAGAGTTGATTTCTCACAAGATCAATGAACTAATATAAATTATCGTTTTACTTTGTTTAGTAATTGAAATGTTACTTTATTTTGTCACAGTAGCAAAATGCAATCTTTGCTGTGTTTTGCTTCTGGGATCTTCTCAAATACAATCTTTTCTGTTTTGGTTCTCAAAATACTACCATATAAGAAATTGATAAATGATGGAGTGCCAATTATTGAAGAATTTGAGAAGTGTTATCTTTATGATTGATTCCAATATCTGGCTACAACTCTTGCTCAGAGTAAAGGGTAGTTCTTCAGTATAAAACACAACTCAATTACAATATTCGGAAAAAAATTAAAATTTGAAAAAAGAGAAGCAATGAGATGAAAGAATTGCTACATAAAATAGTGTAAAAAGGGCAAAAATATTCTCTCTGTGCTGTAACAACTTCTGAAGCAAAGCGCTCTCTATTCTTCAGCTTCCAAAATTTATAGTTCATCATTTTGAGTACCATAAAAGACGACCAGATTCAGACCTCATAGTGCAGCTTGTGGCCTGGTAAGATCAAAATATAGTCCATTTCACATTTCACAATAAATAAATCACATAATAAGCAAAAGATTAAAAAAATGCTGAGAAAGAAACTCTCTTTTACACATCACTATGACATAGTTACTCTTTTCATCTGAAGTTGTAAGAGAATTACCAGTGTTTAAAATGACTGGACAATCATTGGATTTGTGAAATTATGCATTTCCAGAATATCACTTCCTCGCGAATGGTTTTTGGCATACAAGTAGTCGCTGCTCACTTCCGTTCTGGAGATCGATCACCCTAGCTTCCCAGCGGATTTGGGCAGCTAACGTTCGTGCTTTCTCTATTGGACCCAATGTATCAGAAAGAATAATCCATCCCTGCAATAAGTATATTCTTACAATTCAGATTCCAGTGTTATCAAAAGAGAAAAGCGCAAAGAAGATCCAAGGTCTGTTGGGGCTCTAAGCGCAAATAAAACATAGGCTTTAACGAAGAAAGGCGCAAATGGTGTATGAGTAGTCCAAAACTAATATTTATAAGCATGAATACCAAATATATGGACAAAAAAATTGAAGAAATTTTACAATAAAGTGAACTATCAATTGTTTAATGTTGCCTCTTTAGAATTACGCTCATCGGTAAAGAAAAGTATTTGTCTTAGAGCCCGTTTGGATTGGCTGAATTTAAGTAGAGTGCTTAAAAGCACTTTTTAATGTTGGATTTGGATAGAAGTGCTGGAGCTGAAAAAAAGTTGTTGAGGTGTTTGATAAAAAAATAGCTGAAAAAGCAATTTTTTCTATTAAAATGACTAAAATATCCTTAAAACTGTTAGTTACTATAGAGGAACTGATTATTCAAGATTTCTAATTCGAATTTAGTCATATACAAATAAATTACTCTATATTCAATTCACATTCAGTTCTACGTTGATTGCAAGAAAATCATTTTAGCAATAAATATAGATTATGTATTTGAAGTGGCTATGTTCTAGCTATTATTTAGTTTTAAAAATCTAACTAATTTATAAACAAAGTTGCTCAAACTATTACGTGCTCTCTGCTATTAGTATGCATATAGATTAATGCTAACCAATATTTCATATACACAACAGTGCACTAACTGGTGGCTTTCCAAAAAGTTTCATTTCCCACCAAGCCAACGTAATGGAAACCTTTTATAAATGAAGAACAAATGAGAGAATCTACATTCATTAGAAATTTTTTACTAAAGGTGGGTCATCTATTTACCTACGGAGCTTAATTATGCATACAAACTTCTTCAGAATACTCATTTCGATTTCTTGAATTATTCAGCAACTCTGGATACTTCACAGAATTCAAATCAAGAAGAAAGTAATGCCACAAAAATCTCAAAAAGAAAGACAGAGAAGTGATGTAGAGATTGAGGAAAGGAAGAGGAAAGAAGAGAGGAAACCAAATAGTAGCAGAGAGGAAGAAAAGAAGGATGAGTCTAGGGATTTTGTTAGTAAGGGGTATTGTTGGAATTAGGAAATATTATAAAGGATAAAAAGGTAAAATTATTGGTCAAAGTAAAATGGCTTTTAAGCCAAAAAACAATAAGTTGGGATAGTCCAACTTATTACTTTTGGCTTGTTTTGGACCTTTTGGCTTAAAAGCCAAGTGCTTTTAAGCACATTTTTTACTTTAACAAACACCCAAATAAGCTAAAAAGTGCTTAAAAGCTAGTTTGACCAGCTTTTAAGCCAATCCAAACACCCTCTTAGAATCTTGATGACAATACTGAAGCGCCCGTTAAGCGAGGCAAAGCGCTCAACATGTTTTTTGAGCCTCGCTTCAGGGTTTAACGCGTTTTAAGCGCGCCTTTGATAACACTGTCAAATTCATATGTAAAAAAGAGTGCAAACTGCAAGAAATCAGGCTGACATGATGGTGACACATCTGAAGGAATAGTAAACCAAAAAAAAAAAAACTTCAAAGAGAAGAGAGAGCAAACAAAATATTACCTCAGGCCTTAAAATACGATCCATCTCCAAAAGTAGTTGAAACATGCTGCATTTTTGTGAAACAATATGGGAAAGTAGCCCATTCGCATGGAGCAAATCATATGTTCGGGGATATGTTGGAAAAGGTTCACACCTGGTTAAATTTAGAACAACATTCAAATCAATCACCAGAATATTTCAAGCATAGAGCAATAAAAGCAGTTCAACTTGCTTTATGAGATATCAACTGAATATCATGACTGCTATTTCAAGAATATATCCGTGGTGAGAATACAAGTCAAGCCTCTAATGGTGCTGCCTTTCTCTATTATTCATTTCCTCCTCATGAACCATATAAAGACATGCCTTTTATTCATAAAGCAACACTGCAATTCTTTATAAAATTGTAATTGCTTCCACCATACTAATATGAGACAGAAAATATATAATAAAATTTAACTATCAAGCAAATTAAAGAAAATAAGAAGTTAAGAACATGAGCTTCCATTCACTCCAACTTACATATTCACCACATCAAGCACATGTATCATTGCAAGTATTTTTTTACATTTATAATAATATCTCACCAGTTATGGAGAACACCGGCAAAACCTCGATCAAGTATGAGTGGAAGTGTATTACGCGCCCCAAGAGGCACAACATTCATCACCCATACCGCTTTGCTTGCCTCCATCAATGCAGCACTAAGACCGCCATAATGAGCATTCATGTCCATGACATTCCGTACCATATTATAAGGAGGCAATGGATCATCATCACCTGGCCTTTTCGGATGGTCAGAGAAAATCAAAGGTGACAGCAAAGACCAATAATTTCTCAAAGCTAATTTCCAGAATTCTGAATCCTCAAAGAAATCATCAGGATGGAGCCCTATCAAACAGCAAAAGATTGGTAAGAAATTGACTGCTAAAAATAAAGGGGCAAAATGACCAGAAATTGGAGAATGAAGATGAAATGGAAAATGTTTCAACAACCAATTTTATTGTTTTTACAAAAAAGAGAAAGAACACTTGCCATGAATTTCAAGCTCAGTGGAATTCAGAGGATCAGATTTGCTATGAAGTGGAACCCACGGGTGACTGGTTGTCCCAGATATACAACGTGCGAGTGGTTGGTAATACAATTGCATATCATTTCCTTTACAAACTGGTATATCACCCTGCCTGCTACATTTAAATGCAAATTCTCATCGCATAAAGGTACAACTGTAACTTAAAAAGGGAACGAAACACACAAACATTAACACCTGAGCATAAAGAACATTTTCCCTTTGCTATAGGGATAGGGGAATACAATAATTTATAAATAAGTGGATAAATGGAAACAGCTTCAAACCTATCCATGAACATAACAGAAACAAAGTATTTTATCAGAACAAAAGCTCTTTTATTTACACATTAGGAAAATCTTAATGGGGTGTATGTGGGGGGGAGAAACGCTTTTAACAAAACATAGCCTTCTGTATCTTATCCAAGCAGAAAAAGTCTTCTTTAATAGGTATTCTATGTCCAGAGTTGAAACTCTGCAGTCTAGAGTACTTTCCTTTTTCTTCTTCTTTTGTTCTTGAAGATTAGGTTTTTTCTAATATTGAATTAATTAAAAGTCAGAAGCAGCTTTTCAGAAAAACGAGAAACCGAACATAGTGAGTAAATGAGCACACACATTGGTTTTCTCAGTAGCCTTACCTGGATGTATAACACTGAGAGTCAACTGTCTTCTGCCAAATAAAGGTCTCTTCTTGTTGTGCCAAAAGAGACCAACAGAGCTTCTTAGTGAATTCTTCCAACGGACTAGACATGCTTCCCTTCTTTGCACCGGTAGAACTATCCTGTTGCCGGGTTGTGGGTGACGTTAAAACAAAGTAACCTCCGGGCTTGAGTAAACGATCAATTTCAATAAGAAACAGCCCATCTGTTTTGTCAAATCATCATCAGTTTCATGCTATTAAGTTTACTTTTCACATGTCAACAAGACTTGTATGGATATTTAAATGTTTCAAAGTCCATACTGATATCTGAAATTGTTTCATCATTGATAATTAACAGATCAAAAACAACATTCTCTACAGGAAAAGTAAAGAACAAAGTCAACTATAGACTAGAATATGGTGATGGTTTCTAAATGAGAATATCTATTTAGCTCCAGCTTAGCAATAAAGGTATCATCCCATGCACAAGATGATCTTAGCTTACGGCCAGCTGCCAGCGGCTGTTCAGCTTAGGCAATATCAAGCAACATTATTCTATTTGGAAACTTATGTTAAGCAATGAAGGAGGCCAAACATAGAACAGACGGGAAGGAATATGTGTAACAATAGTAGAAGCGAATTCAACAATGGACATCATCAAATAAACACGCAAATGAAGTAAAGATCATAGTTAATACACAGACAATACAAATATAATAAGTTTAATCAGACATAAATGACTAATGGAAAACCATACTTTCTCAAATTCACAACTGCGGCAATACCTTTGCTGTCCCAAATGATTCCACATTGAGCACAGTGAACCATGTCATAGGACAATGATGGAAATGGAAGCTGTTTAGAAATAAAATTGCCGATGACTGCTGGAAGTCCTCTCTCGAGTACTAATTGAACTTGGCTACCAGATGGCTCATATGCTGCCACACAAAGAGCCATCAACTTCAGTGACAGTAGGTGGGCACCAAAGCTACCAAATCCGCAACCAATATCCAGCACGGTGCTCACCTGTTATTTCATAAAAGAAGGAAAATATGTCTGAGAGTGAAATCGGTTCTGCATCTAGTTGTAGGAATGAATCCAGTACATCATTCGCAGACAAAAGCATTGATTTTTAAGAAAACGTCAAAGGATACAAACAAGTAGTAACAAATAAGAATATGTTTATTTAAAGAAGAACAAAAGTAGAACTTACACCGGCTTGAAGAAATTCTGTATCACTTCCCAGCCCAATCATCTCCGCGATAAGGTGAGAGTAGTCTTTGACACCATCAACAATCATTCCGTCCTCTGAATGGAAAGCAATTTGGTTCTCTTCTAGTAACATTAGCCTGGAAAGAAAGATAATTTGACCAATTTTAAAGAAGGCAGACAAATTTGTATTTAAGAATCTATTGCTAAAAACAAACCAATCTAAAAGAGGTAAAAACTTAAAACACATGCTTTATCATGTTAAATACACTATTTGAAAGATCATCTGAATTTGATCAACTATACCTTTTTGTCATGCTTCCAGAAGAAAGAAACTGGTCTTTGGTTAGCTTTACATTTCCACTCCATATGACATCCCTACCTGCTGGCCAAGTCAGCGGAATCTTGTAGTCCTTAGGGAGACGAACCAAACAATCTTGGTGTTTCCTCGATAAGTCACAATGACGATCAAATTCCTCCCCATCTTTAAGCCCAGTTAACAAGTTTGCAGATACATTATAGCAAGGCACATAATTCTCTCTATCCTTTCCACAAAGACCAACATCCTTTATCCGATTAGCTCCCAGAGAAATGCTCTTTAGCTCTAAGTAATCATTTCTTGCTTGCTCCTTTAGCTTTCTATAATTTGTATAGATATCAGGCTTCGCAGAGGAAGTCACCGAGTCAAATGTACTAGAAGAAGATGATCCTAACAATGCTATTAGCACAAAGACACTGACCAGACACAAGAGTATCCAGTTGAGTGGCGGTCTAGGGCCAAAAATTAATGATAGCTTATTGAGCAAAGGGCTTCTCACGGCCATGTTTCAAGAACCCCTTCCGAAAATCGAGTTGAAAAGATCAGTAGTAGATGCTAGCTATTGTTTCAACCTGAACCTCCAAAAACTATGAAAACTGTAACATATCATCAGAGACCATCTCCCATATATATCACCCAAAATCCAAACAATTTCAACTGGCATCTGTTTAAACCACTACCTAAACTCAACATAAAGAAATTCCCCCAATCATGCCAAACTAGTCAAGATCATAATTTGGAAGAATTCAATCCCATAAGTCTCCACAATCACCAAAATATAACAAGCAAATGCAGATCAGTGAAAAGCCTCTCCTAAAAGATTATGACAGATCAACTACCAATTATCAAAATTAAAACTTTACACAATTCTCACACAGAACCACTCAAAACAATGCCAATTCTGAAACAACTCTTTCTATTATTCCCTTATAAACAAGCAATCTAAATCCTCGGATCACCTGCAAAAAAAAAAACACCAAATTTGCACATAAAGAGAATGAAAATGAAAATACCAATTAAGATCAAGATTCAAAATTTTCAACTTTTCCAGCATGAGAGACAAAAAGATGAAAACCCCAGATCAGATCCACATCAAAAATGTCAAGAGAATCATATAATCACATTTTTTAACCAAAAAAATTTGTGATCTTTACATAGAAACAGCAACCATGAGAGCATAAAGATTAGGGTTTTTGTTGTTTGTACCTAAAAAAGATGAGTTCTTGATAATGGGGTGTGGAAATGCAATGTAGAGCGTGTCTCTCAAATTTTGTTATATATATGTATTTGTTATGACAGTTGCAGAAAGTTATGCAGAGTTGGGATTGGCCATTGAAATATAAAAGAGAGAGAATGAACCCCCCCCCCCCCCCCCCCCCCCCCAAGCAGCTTTTTTCTAATGGAATGACAGAGAGTCCTATCCAAGCGTGAGTTCTCTATTAATGGGGTATTCAAAAACTCCTATATTAGTGTGTGTGTGTGTGTGTTTACAGATCAATTACAGAGGCTCGCACATTGAGAACTCACACAATCTCATAATTACAGAGGAATAATTGTGCTTAATATCTTTTTCTTTTCTTTGTTTCCACTCTTTTTTCTTTTCTTTGGGGTGGGGGCCGCTTTTATTTTATTTTAATTTCTCTATTATTCTTTTTGTTTTTTCGAACTATTTCACAAGCCTGACTATTACTAAATTATAATTAACTAATGCATATTCTCATATTAATTCATTACTAAATCATAATATGATTTGATGTAAATATTTAATAGGGTAAGTTTTTTATCATATTTAACAAAAGATTCCAAGTTCGAACCTTGAGAATGGAATTGACTTTGATAAAGAATGTTTTTATCGAAGTGAGACTTTTTAACGCTAATTTAAATTAATTAGGCTTCCGAATTTGTACTGGACAACTGAAAAAATCCAAAAAAAAAAAAAGCATGAGGTGGATGCCTTTTCGAGAAGTTTTGAGGTATTGGTTTATTTTTTGGGTCTATTTATCTATATACATATTACTTTTTTGCTTTATGAAGTTGTTTTGATTTATTAGATAATTAATGAACTAACAATTGGCAAAAAGTATGTTTTACTAGATTAATTAATAGTCAATTTGGAGTAGAAAAAGGAAAATGTGAGTAGATCTAATAATGGTGAAATAGATAAAAGGAAGCACCAAAACTTCTTTAATTTGCTTGTTTCTTAAACTCGTGGATTCAAGTATATATATGGGAAGGGAAAAAAACTAACAGCGTCTTATTCTATCCTTTAAATGAATAAAATAAAATACTCACAGTCAGTCTTCATTTAGTGATATTTAAAAACAATTTGACTAAATTTTTTGGAATATAACACAGAAGTTAGGGGGAAAACGCAAAAAGGGATATTATAACTAAATAAAAGGAATATCTTTGTTGTAGTCCTGTATGTAGAAGTAGATTACTTGAACGTAATTAGCAAGTAAAACAATGCCAAATGGAGGCCAACTTTTTGAACTTTTGGCTGTATATCTAATGTCCTTGTCCACTCATATACAGCTTAAAATCCAAGTTATTTAGATAGTGACACATTTTATATTGGTTTATTAAATTGGTGTCGGCTCCTTCCCTCCAAAATTAATTAAATTTAAATAAGTAAGAATAATGAGAGCACTTAAGCTGACCTTACAATAAAGTATGAGACCATGGATATAAATATATAATGATGGTAAAAATTACATAAAATAATTAACGATGACGTTTCACTTAAGAAAGAATAGTAGGAAAAACATTTTTGAATTGTCACTATTTATTGCACAACACACCATTATAAAGCTCCCACAAAATGGAGTACAGAACCAAAATATGGTACTTTTGGACTCAAAGAATCAAAATATGTGGGAAAAAATATTGGTAACCATAATATGTATAGTGCGGTTATTTACCGTGCTATACCTTAACAACACGTTTGGCCGTTAAGGTATAGCGCGGTAATAACCGCGCTATACTTGAACTTAAATAAGCGCGATATAGTATAACGCACTAAATAAGCGCATTATACTCCCAAAACTAGAAGCTTCGATGTATAACGCATCTTTGTAATGCGCTATGTCCCTTTCACGCCTCTCTTTCTTCTTTCTGGGAAACGCTGATAAAAAGGTATTTAATGTATCAAACAAGAAGTAGAGTGTTGGGTTGTGCAATGGTTTAAGGGTTGATGCGAAGTTGGTTTTGGCCTTGTGATCCAAGGTTCGATTCCTTCCACCAACAATATTTTGTTTTCCTATTTCTTTTTATTATTTGGTTCAGGTATTTATAATTATTTTTTAATGTAATTAAATAATTTCATGTTTATTAGAAAATTATGATTTTGAATTCATTTAGAGTAAAAAGAAAAAAAGAGAAGCCTTTTAATATTTCGTTAAAAAATCTATCGATATTTTTAATAGTTGCTATTTTGTATTATACATAAAACAATTTTTTTTCTCTTTTTATTTTCAAATTAGAATTATAGATATTCTAATACAAAATAACAACTATTACAAATATCGATAGATTTTTTAACGAAATAATAAAAGGCTTCTCTTTTTTTTCACTTTAAATGAATTCAAAAATTATAATTTTCTAATAAATATGAAATTATTTTAATTATATTCAAAAGTAATTATAAATACTTGAACCAAATAATGAAAGAAATGAAAAATAAAAAGAAATAGGAAAACAAAATATTATTGGTGGAAGGAATCGAACCTTGGACCTCAAGACCAAAATCAACTTCACACCTAGCCTTTAACAATTGCACCACCCAATACTCTGCTTTTTATTTTGTACATTACATTCCTTTTATCAGCGTTTCCCAAAAAGAAGAAAGAGGGATATGAAAGGGACATAGCGCATTACAAAGATGCGTTATACATCGAAGCTTCTGGTTTTGGGAGTATAGCGCGCTTATTTAGTGTGTTATACTATATCGCACTTATTTAAGTTCAAGTATAGCGCGGTAAATAACCGCGCTATACATATTATGGTTACTAGTTTTTTTTCCCAAATATTTTGGTTCTTTGAGTTCAAAAAAATCATATTTCGGTTCTGGACTCCACAAAATGCCCCTCAACTCAACTTTAATATTATTAAATCTGAAACTTTTTATTACAACAATAATGATAATGTGCAGAGCAAAATGACAATAATTGGGAATAATTTGTTTTCTTGCTGATATATCGTACTTATTGCAGTATATAGGACCAAAAAAGGAACTAATAAGTGTGTTTTTTTATCATTTCCCCAAGAATTTAAGTTATATATACTAGTGATATCTTGAAGATTTTTTATGCTATTAAAGTAATTTAACCTATTATGGTCCGTTAACTATAACATCTATTAGCTTACTGATCAATATTAATTATAATGATTTTATATGTAACTATTTTAAAGGTGACTTGATTATGAAAATAGTTTTTTACATTATCGAATATAAAGCCAATAAACATTCCAAATTTGTCTTTGTTAGGATCGGAAATCTGGATAGTGCGAAATTTAGCCAAACAACGTTATAATGACAATAACAAAGATAATGCAAGTTGATAATAACAACAATTAAAGCATATAAAGAAGACACAAATTTAACGTGGTTCGGTCAAAGTGACATACGTCCACAAGCAGAGAGGAGCAATTTCACTATACCAACAAGAGTACAAAAGAAAATACAAAATTAGAGTAAATACTCTAATTAATCCCAAATACCCTAAGAGAATAACCTCACAAGATCACTCCAAAGAAAGAGTTCACACAAGTAATTCTCAACACTCAACTCTCATACAAAATACTTTTAATAAAGGAGGAAAGGAAGAAACAAGAAATGAAGACTCAAGTCTTGTTGGTGTGTATAAAATGAACTAATGGCATTTCCTTTTATAGGCAAAAAGGCCTTGGCCTCTTAGTTGTAAAAGAAAAGATACAACTTGTGCAAATGATATCCACCACACAATACAATATTTTTGGGTCCCAAAGAATATTGCCAACAAAGTCTACACTTTACAAATATGCTTATGTGAGATGGACTATATTAGTCAAAATATTGGCCATATTATAAATCTCCACCTTGGCCTTATTTTGGCTGATATAGTAAATTTGCTCCACCCTCTCCGCAAAAGCCCTAATGGACATATGTCAAAATTTAATGCCATTAAAATCAGACAAGTTGTGTGATACCGAAACTGTAGTAGGGCCTATAACTGTGGATCCCAATAAAATATACAATGAACCAGATCTGTATACTTTCATGATCACAAGAACACCATGAGAAACTTTCAGAACTCCATCTTCACCGGCGTACTTGCACCCAAGAGATTCTAGAGTACCCAAAGAGATGAAATTTTTCTTCAAGTCAGGAACATGTCTAACATCGGTAAGAATTCTAACCACACCATCGTGCATTTTGATTCGGACTGTACCTTTTCCAAAAATTTTACGGCCAGCATTGTTGCTCATCAAGACAACTCCACCTCCAATAGATTCATATGTGGTAAATAAATTGTCACGACTCAAAATTCTTACCTTCGGACCGTGATGGCGCCTAACATTTCACTTGTTAGGCAAGCCAATGTTAGAATAATATTAACTAATTTTTAAATAATTTTTAAATTATTAATAATCCAAGAACAAATGCGGAAGCAAGTTTGAAATATAGTGAATAATCCATAAAAATAATGGTGTCTAAATACCATCCCGGAATTAGTGTCACAAGTGCACGAGCTTCTAGAATAAATACATATAAGGTCTGAATAAAATAAAGCTATCTGAAAATAAATACACAGCTAAAGTAAAATAGACGGGGACTCCAGAACTGCGGACGACATGCAGTTATACCTCAAGTCTTCTCTGGTAGCTGAAATCCGAGCAAGTCTACGGTACGCCACTAGGACCAACTCCAAAATCTGCACAAGAAGTGCAGAGTGTAGTATCAGTACAACCGACCCCATGTACTGGTAAGTGCTGAGCCTAACCTTGACGAAGTAGTGATGAGGCTAAGGCGGGTCACTTACATTACCTGTACGCAATATTAGTAATAACAACAATAATAGAAATAAATCAGGTAACTCATTTATAATAATTGAAGCCAACACAGCAGTCATAACCAATTATCACTTCCATCAATTCTGTTGCAGCGTGCAACCCGCTCTCACAATATATTCACATTCAATTCTGTTGCAGCGTGTAACCCGCTCTCACAATATATTCACATTCGATTCTGTTGCAGCATGCAACCCGCTCTCACAATATATTCACATTCGATTCTGTTGCAGCGTGCAACCCGCTCTCACAATATATTCATTTTTAATCAAGTTTGTTGCGGCATGCAACCCGATCCCCCAATATATATATATATATATATGTATGTCGACTTTTAAATAAGTCTGTTGCGGCGTGCAACCCGATCCTCCAATATGAACTTTTAATAAGTCTATTGCGGCGTGCAACCCGATCCTCCAATATAAACTTTTAATAAGTCTGTTGCGGCGTGCAACCCGTTCCTCCAACATATTCATTTACCAATTCTTATAGAAGAAATTTTTCCAATAAATGTAACAATTAATATAAAATTATAAGACAACAAGCATACAATAATTATGGTTTAATTATGAAGCAAACAATGACAAATAACACATTATTATGGAAATCAGGGAGCAAATAGGCAGTTTAATATTTAATATGCTAAATGTCAAATAACAATTAAGGCACATAATTCAAATAGCATGTAACAATTAATGCAGGAATTCAAGAATTAATATTTGACAAAGAATAAGAGAGAAATAATTATTATAATAATTAATTTATGATTTAAAATAATTTATGATTTTTCAAGTAAGCAGGCAAACAATTAATTTGATGACGTATAGACACTCGTCACCTCGCCTATACGTCATTCACATGCAATTCACATAACAAATAATTTAAGGGTTCTATTTCCTCAAGTCAAGGTTAACCACGACACTTACCTCGCTTTGCCATTTTCAATCAATTACTCAACCATAACTTTTCCTTTTAAATTTTCCTCCGAAAGCTTCAAATCTATTCACAAACAATTCAATATATTCAATACTAATCATAGGAATTAATTCCATATGAATTTACACATTTTCCGGATAAAAATCTGAAATTCATTAAAATATTCGACAGTGGGACCCACATCTCAAATCTTGGAAAAACTCGCGAAATTCGAACACCCATTCCGATACGAGTTCAACCATATAAAATTTGTCCAATTCCGATATCAAATGGACCTTCAAATCTTAAACTTTCGTTTTTGGAAGATTTTTGAAAAATCTGATTTTTATTCCATAAATTCATGGATTCATGATATAAACGAGTATGGAATCATGAAATATAATCAATATAGGATAAGGAACAGTTACCCCAATATTTTCCCATAAAAATCGCCCAACAATCGTCTTACCCGAGCTCAAAAATGGGAAGGAGTTGAAAATGGGTCGAAACCCCATTTATAGAACTTAAGTTCTGTTTTTGGGATTTTTACCCTTCGCGTTCGCGAAGGTACTCTCGCGAACGCGAAGCACAACTTTGTGCTGTCCAACTTTTACTCTTCGTGAACGCGAGGGCTATTTCGCGAATGCGAAGGCAATTGACCTGGCCAGTCTCTTTCCCTTCGCGAACGCGAGGCTTCGATCGTGAACGTGAAGCTTCGCATCCCAACCCTTCGCGAATGCGTTCTTTCTGTCGTGAACGCCAAGCACAAAATGTGCCAGCCCCAACTTAGTCTTCACGAATGCGAAGAAGGAAACCAGAAGCAGGTTTCTGCAGTTTCCTCAAGTCCAAAAATGATCCGTTAACTACCTGAAACCAACCCGAGCCCTCGAGGCTCCAAACCAAATATGCACGTAGTCCTAAAATATCATACGAACTTGCTCGCACGATCAAATTGCCAAAATAATACCTAGAACTAAGAATCGGATACCAAATCAAAGGAAGTTTTCAAAAAGACTTTAAAACTTATATTTTTACAACTGGACATCCGAATAACGTCAAATCAACTCCGATTCTCACCAAATTCGGCAGACAAGTCATAAATATTATAGTGGACCTACACCGGGCTCCGGAACCAAAATACGGACCCGAGGTCAATAAATCCAATATCAGTAATTTCTTAAAAATCATTAAGCTTTTAATTTTTTTTCAAAATTCCATATCTCGAGTTAGGGACCTCGGAATTCGATTTCGGGAATACGCCCAAGTCCCAAATCATGATACGGACCTACCGAAATTGTCCAAACACTGATCCAGGTCCGTTTGCTCAAAATGTTGACCAAAGTCAACTCAGTTGAGTTTTTTAAAGCTCTATTTCACATTTTAATCCATTTTTCACGTAAAAACTTTCCGGAAAATTATACGGACTGCGCACGCAAGTCGAAGAATGATAAATGGTGCTTTTCGAGGTCTTAGAATATAAAATTACCTATTAAATTTAAAGATGACATTTTGGGTCATCACATTCTCCACCTCTAAAATAAACGTTCGTCCTTGAACGGAGTTAGAAAAAGTACCTGAGCTGGAGAAAAGGTGTGGATATTTACTCTGCATGTCCGACTCGGACTCCTAGGTATATGCCTCTACCGGCTGGCCTCTCCATTGCACCCGAACTAAAGGATAACTCTTAGACCTCAACTGTCGGACTTGCCAGGCTAGAATAGCCACCGGCTTCTCCTCATAAGTCAATTCTCTGTCCAATTGGACTGAGCTGAAATCTAACACATAGGACGGATCATCATGATATTTTTGAAGTATAGACACATGGAACACCGGATGAACCTCTGATAAACTAGGTGGTATTGCAAGCCTGTAAGCTACTTCCCACCCTTTCAAGAATTTCAAAGGGCCCGATATATCTAGGGCTCAACTTGCCCTTCTTTTCGAACCTCATTACACCTTTCATAGGTGAAACCCGAAGCAATATTCTTTCTCCAACCATGAATGAAATATCACGAACTTTACGGTCGACATAACGCTTTTGCCTAGATTGAGTTGTGCGAAGTCGATCCTGAATAATCTTGACCTTATCCAAGGCATCATGTACGAAGTCAGTACCCAATAACCGAGCCTCTCCCGGTTCAAACTAACCAACTGGCGATCGGCATCGCCTTCCGTATAATGCCTCATATGGAGCCATCTGAATGCTCGACTGGTAGCTATTATTATAAGCAAACTTCGCAAGTGGCAAGAAATGATCCCAAGAACCTCCAAAGTCTATAACACAAACGCGAAGCATATCTTCCAATATCTGAATAGTGAGCTCTGAGTGTCTGTCTGTCTGTAGATGAAATGATGTACTCAACACCACCCGCGTGCCTAACTCACGTTGTACAACCCTCCAGAAATGTGAGGTAAACTGCGTACCTCGATCTGAAATAATAGACACTGGCACACCGTAGAGGCGGACAATCTCACGAATGTAAATTTTCAGCTAACCTCTCTGAAGAATAGGTAACTGCTACTGGAATGAAATGTGCTGACTTGGTCAACCTGTCTACAATGACCCAAACTGCGTCAAATCTTCTCTGAGTCCATGGGAGCCCAACAACAAAATCCATAGTGATACGCTCCCACTTCCACTCAGGAATTTCTAACTTCTGAAGCAAACTACCAGGTCTCTGATGCTCGTACTTAACTTGCTGACAATTCAGACATCGAGCTACATATGCAACTATATCCTTTTTCATTCTCCTCCACCAATAATGTTGCCGCAAATCTTGATACATTTTGGCGGTACCTGGATGAATATAATACCTGGAACTGTGTGCTTCTTCAAGAATTAATTCACGAAGCCCATACACATTAGGCACACAAATACGACCATGCATTCGCAGAACCCCATCTTCCCCCACAGCAACCTGTTTGGCATCACCGTACCGCACCGTGTCCTTAAGGACAAGTAAGTGAGGATCATCATACTGCCTCTCTCTGATGCGCTCATATAAAGAAGACCGAGTGACTGTACAAGCTAGAACCCGACTGGGTTCTGAAATATCTAACCTCATGAACTGATTAGCCAAAGTCTGAACATCTGCAGCTAATGGCCTCTCACCAACCGGAATATACGCAAGACTGCCCATACTCACATCCTTTCTACTCAAAGCATCGACCACCGCATTGGCCTTTCCGGGGTGATACAAAATGGTGATATCATAGTCTTTCAACAACTCCAACCATGTTCTCTGCCTCAAATTAAGATCTTTTTGTTTGAAAAGATACTGAAGACTGCGATGATCAGTAAATACCTTACACAAAACACCGTAGAGGTAATGCCTCCAAATCTTCAGCGCATGAATAATGGCTGCCAATTCTAAGTCATGAACAGGATAATTCTTCTCGTGAACTTTCAACTGCCGCGACGCATATGCAATTACCTTGCCATCTTGAATTAATACTGCACCAAGCCCAATGTGAGATACGTCATAATATACCGTATACGATCCTGAACCTGTGGGTAGTACCAACACTGGCGCGATAGTCAAAGCGGTCTTGAGCTTCTGAAAGCTCATCTCACACTCGTCTGACTATCTGAATGAGACACCTTTCTGGGTCAATCTAGTCAATGGGCTTGCTATAGATGAAAACCCTTCCACGAACCGACGATAATAACCTGCTAAACCCAGGAAACTCCGGATCTCTGTAACTGAAGTAGGTCTAGGCCAATTTTGAACAGCCTCAATCTTCTTATGATCCACCTTTATGCCTTCTGCCGATACAACATGCCCCAAAAAGGCAACTGAGTCTAACCAAAACTCACATTTTGAAAACTTAGCATATAACTGATTATTCTTCAAGGTGTGAAGCGCACTTCGAAGATGCTGCTCATGTTCTTCTCGACTGCTAGAGTAAATCAAGATATCATTAATGAATACAACCACAAAAGAATCCAAATAAGGCTTGAACACTCGATTCATCAAATCCATAAATGCTGCTGGGACATTTGTCAACCCAAATGACATCACTAGAAATTCGTAATGCCTATACCGAGTTCGAAAAATTATTTTAGGGACATCATATGCCCTAATCGTCAATTGATGGTAGCCAGATCTTAAATCGATCTTCGAAAATACCTTAGCACCCTGAAGCTGATAAAATAAGTCATCAATTATTGGCAACAGATATTTGTTTTTGATAATGGCCTTGTTCAACTGCCGATAGTCTATACACATCCGTGTTGAGCCATCTTTCTTCTTTACAAATAATACTGGTGCACCCCAGGGCGAGACACTGGGTCTAATGAATCCCTGATCAAGCAAGTCTTGTAACTGCTCTTTCAATTCTTTCAAGTCTGGCGGGGCCATAAGGTATGGTGGAATAGAAATGGACTGAGTGCCCGGAGCCAAATCAATACAGAAATCAATATCTTTGTCGGGTGGCATCCCCGACAGATCTGAAGGAAATACTTTTGGAAATTCACGAACAACTGGTACTGAGTCCATAGAACGAACATCCGCATTGGGATTGCGAATATAAGCCAAATAGGCTAGACACCCTTTTTCTACCATACGCCGAGCTTTCATATAAGAAATAAACCTGCTGGCAGAATGACCAGGAGTTCCTTTCCACTCTAGCCGAGGTAACCCGGAATAGCTAGGGTCACTGTCTTGGCATGACAGTCCAATATAGCATGATAAGGAGATAGCCAATCCATACCCAAGATGACATTAAAATCTACCATATCAAGAAGTAGAAGATCCACACTAGTCTCAAGATTACCAATAGTAACCACACACGAACGATAGACATGATCTACTATAACAGAGTCTCCCACCGGTGTAGATACATACATAGAAGCACTCAGAGAATCACAAGGCACAACCAAATATGAAGCAAAGTAGGAGGACACATAGGAATAAATAGATCCTGGATCAAATAGGATTGAAGCATCTCTATGGAAAACTGGAATAATACCTGTGATCACAGCATCAGATGACTCGGCCTCAGGCCTAGCTGGAAAAGAATAAAATCGTGGCTGGGCCCCACCACTCTAAACTGCGTCCCTGGGACGGCCTCTGACTGGCTGGCCTCCACCTCTAGCGGTCTGACCTCTACCTCTAATGGCCTGACCTCCACCTCTAATAGCCTGACCTCCACCTCTAGCTGCCTGAACCCTACCTCTAGTTGGCTGAGCAGGCGGTGAAGCAACCGGTGCCGGTATGATGGCACGAGAATCTTGCCGAGATCTGTTACTCGCCAATCTAGGATAATACCTCCTGATGTGACCAATGTTTCCATACTCATAAAACCCATCCTGATGCCCCGGCTACTGAAGCTGTAACTGACCCAAATGGGCCGGATAACCGCTGTAATAACTTTGGAGTGGTGGCGCACTGATAGGAGCTGAATGTGTACTGAATACTGGCTGTCCAGAGTAAGGCATAATAGGACCGTGACTCCCTGAAGCACCGGGAGATGCATGAAGTGCTGAATGAAACTGTTTGGGAGGATGACCCCTACCAAAATTACCTCTGCCTCCAGACGAGGCACCACTGTAACCACCGAATTGACGAAGCCTCTTATCAGACCTGTGTCCTCTCTCCTGTGCAAGAACCATCTCGATCCTCCTGGCGACATTAGCAGCCACCTGAAAAGAAATCTCACTTCCGGTCTCCTTGGCCATCTGAAGTCTGATAGGGTGAGTGAGTCCCTAAATAAACCTCCTCACTCTCTCTCCCTCTGTAAGTAGTAAAAGGAGAGCATGATGGGCCAAATCCACAAAACGGGACTCATACTGAGTAACAGTGATACTGCCCTGCTGTATACGCTCAAATTGCTTGCGGAATTCCTCTCTCAGTGTGATAGGGAGGAACTTCTCTAGAAATAGCTGAGAGAACTGCTCCTAGGTAAGTGCAGGTGATCCGACTGGTCGGGTCAATGTGTAATCTCTCTACCACCTCTTGGCGGAACCCGTCATCTGAAATTCAGAAAATCAACCCTATTGGTCTCAACTATACCCATGTTCCGTAGCCTCATGGCAGCGGTCAAGATAATCCTGTGGGTCCTCAGAAGGTGTACCGCTGAAGTGAACTGGAAAGAGCTTGGTAAACTTATCCAGTCTCAATAAGGCCTCAAAAGACATGGCGGGCCTATCACCGATCTGTGCCGCAATAACTGGCTGAACTACCCCAACTGGCGGGGCTGCTGGAGCCTGATTCTGGGGAGCCATCTGCTCCGAAGCGGGAGTAGTGGGAGTTTGTGCTCCTCCCCCAGCCTGTGAGACGGCTGGTGCCACTGTAAATGAACCATTCTAGGCCACGCCCTCCATAAGACTTACCAAACGGACTAGAGCGTCCTGAAGTACTGGAGTGGTTATAAATCCTTCCGGGACCTGAACTGGTCCAACTGGTACATTCTGAACTGGAACCTCCTCCTGAAGGTCCACATGAGGTACTACAACAGGTGCAGCTGCTCGAGCTCTGGACTGAGCTCTACCTCTGCCTCGGCCTCTAGCACGACCTCGACCTCGATACCCCTGGCCATAGTTGCTACCGGGGGTTCTGGTCCCTGTCCATCGGTAGAGGTATTATGTGTTCTCACCATCTGCGAGAGAATAAGAGTAGAATAATTCAATCATTAATGATAGAATAAAACAGCACGACAGAATAAGAAAGAAATGATATTGTTCCTAAACTTCATAGCCTCTGAGAGATAAGTACAGACGTTTCCGTACCGATCCTTCAGACTCTACTAAGCTTGCTCGTGACTCGTGAGACCTATATAACCTAATGCTCTAATACCAACTGTCACGACCCAAAATTCCCAACTTCGGACCGTGATGGCGCCTAACATTTCACTTGCTAGGTAAGCCAACATTAGAATAATATTAAATAATTTTAAAATAATTTTTAAATTATTAATAATCCAAGAACAAATACGGAAGCAAGTTAGAAATATAGTGAATAATCCATAAAAATAACGGTGTCTAAATACCATCCCAGAATTGGTGTCACAAGTGCACGAGCTTCTAGAATAAATACATATAAGGTCTGAATAAAATAAAGCTGTCTGAAAATAAACACACAGCTAAAGTAAAATAGACGGGGACTCCAAAATTGTGGATGCCATGCAGTTATACCTCAAGTCTCCTCTGATAGCTGAAATTCGAGCAAGTCTACGGAACGCCGCTGGGACCAACTCCAAAATCTGTACAAGAAATGCAGAGTGTAGTATTAGTACAACCGACCCCATGTACTGGTAAGTGCTGAGCCTAACCTTGACGAAGTAGTGACGAGGCTAAGGCGGGTCACTTACTTTACATGTATGCAATATTAGTAATAGCAACAATAATAGAAATAAATCAGGTAACTCATTTATAATAATTGAAGCCAACACAGCAGTCATAACCAATTATCACTTCCATCAATTCTGTTGCAGCGTACAACCCGCTCTCACAATATATTCACATTCAATTCTGTTGCAGCGTGCAACCAGCTCTCACAATATATTCACATTCGATTCTGTTGCAGCGTGCAACCCGCTCTCACAATATATTCACATTCGATTCTGTTGCAGCGTACAACCCGCTCTCACAATATATTCATTTTTAATCAAAGTCTGCTGTGGCGTGCAACCCCATTCTCCAATATGGACTTTTAATAAGTCTGTTATGGCATGCAACCCGATCCTCCAATATAGATTTTTTAATAAGTCTGTTGCGGCGTGCAACCCGATCCTCCAATATGGACTTTTAATCAATCCTGTTGCGGCGTGCAACCCGCTCCTCCAACATATTCATTTACCAATTCTTATAGAAGAAATTTTTCCAATAAATGTAACAATTAATATAAAATTATAAGACAACAAGCATACAATAATTATGGTTTAATTATGAAGCAAACAATGGCAAATAGCACATTATTATGAAAATCAGGGAGCAAATAGGCAGTTTAATATTTAATATGCTAAATGTCAAATAACAATTAAGGCACATAATTCAAATAGCATGTAACAATTAATGCAGGAATTCAAGAATTAATATTTGACAATGAATAAAAGAGAAATAATTATTATAATAATTAATTTATGATTAAAAATAATTTATGATTTTTTAAGTAAGCAGGCAAACAATTAATTTGATGACGTATAGACACTCGTCACCTCGCCTATACGTCGTTTACATGCAATTCACATAACAAACAATTTAATGGTTCTATTCCCTCAAGTCAAGGTTAATCCCGACACTTACCTCGCTTTGCAAATTCCAATCAATTATTCAACAAGAACTTTTCCTTTTAAATTTGCCTCCGAAAGCTTTAAATCTATTCACAAACAATTCAATATATTCAATACTAATCATAGGAATTAATTCCATATGAATTTATAATTTTTTCCGGATAATAATCCAAAATTTATTAAAATATTCGACAATGGGACCCACGTCTCAAATTCCGTAAAAACTCACGAAATACGAACACCCATTCCGATACGAGTTCAACCATACAAAATTTGTTCAATTCCGATATCAAATGGACCTTCAAATCTTAAATTTTTATTTTTGGAAGATTTTTAAAAAATCTGATTTTTATTCCATAAATTCACGGATTCATGATATAAACGAGTATGGAATCATAAAATATAATCAATATAGGATAAGAAACATTTATCCCAATATTTTTCCGTAAAAATCGCCCAAAAAGCGTCTTACCCGAGCTCAAAAATGGGAAGGAGTTGAAAATGGCTCGAAACCCCATTTCCAAAACTTTAGTTCTGTTTCTGGGATTTTTACCCTTCGCGTTCGCGAAGGTACTCTCACTTTGTGTTGTCTAACTTTTACTCTTCACTAACGCGAGGGCTATTTCGCGAACGCGAAGCTTGCCTGCCTTGGCCTTCGCGAACATGAAGGCAATTGACCTGGCCAGTCTCTTTCCCTTCGCGAACGTGAGGCTTCGATCGTGAACGCGAAGCTTCGCATCCCAACCCTTCGCGAATGCATTCTTTCTGTCGCGAATGCGAAGCACAAAATGTGCCAGCCCCAACTTAGTCTTCGCGAACGCAAAGAAGGAAACCAGAAGGAGGTTTCTGCAGTTTCCTCAAGTCCAAAAGTGATCCGTTAACCACCCGAAACCAACCTGAGCCCTCGGGGCTCCAAACCAAACATGCACCCAAGTTCTAAAACATCATACGAACTTGCTCGCATGATCAAATCGCCAAAATAATACCTAGAACTACGAATCGGACACCAAATAAAAGGAAGTTTTCAAGAAAACTTTAAAACTTATATTTTTACAACCGGACGTCCGAATCACGTCAAATCCACTTCGATTCTCACCAAATTCGGCAAACAAGTCATAAATATTATAGTGGACCTACACCGGGCTTGGGAACCAAAATACGGACCCGAGGTCAATAAATCCAATATTAGTAATTTTTTAAAAATCATTAAGCTTTCAAGCTTTTAATATTTCTTCAAAATTCCATATCTCGAGCTGGGGATCTCGGAATTCGATTTCGGGAATACGTCCAAGTCCCAAATCACGATACGGACCTACCGGAATTGTCAAAACACTGATCCGGGTTCATTTGCTCAAAATGTTGATCAAAGTCAACTCAGTTGAGTTTTTTAAAGCTCTATTTCACATTTTAATCCATTTTTCACATAAAAACTTTCCGAAAAATTATACGGACTGCGCACGCAAGTCGAGAAATAATAAACGGTGTTTTTCGAGGTCTTAGAATATAGAATTATCTATTAAATTTAAAGATGATATTTTGGGTCATCACATAAATCCCGATTGGGACACATATGATAAGAACAACACGAATCTAAAATTCACTCATTGTTAGATTTGAAACTATTATTAGTTGCTAAAAAATTATTTCCCTTAATCTCATCAGCAGCTGCATTTGCTTCGGCAGTGTCAGTATTTTTGTGCTCATTTTTTCTTTCTTTATGCTTTTCTTTATTTTTCAGTTTATAGCATTCACAGATAATGTGATATTTCTTATGACAATAGCGACATTCTAAATTATTGTATCTGGATATGGAGTCGGATTTGCCCCTAACAAACAAGCCAACTTCCGCTTGAGTTCTACTAACTTCCCCAGTAATATCACTATCTATCTGTTCTTTTGATTTTAAGATAGATTTAATATCCTTATAAGAGATATTATTCTTTGCATAAAGCATAATATCCTTATAAAATATATTATTCTTTGCATAAAGTATAATATCTCTTATATGCTTAAAAGATGGGGGTAGAGAACAAAGCAGTAACACGACTTGATCCTCATCTTTAATTTCAGCATCTATATTACTCAAATCCATAAGAATGGAATCAAAGGTGTCAAAATGAGAGAGAATAGAGGTACCTTCACCCATACAAATTGCATAAAGCTTTTGCTTCAGGTAAAGTCTATTTTTCACCGTCCTCATCATATATAAGGTTTTTAATTTTTTCCACATGTGTTTTGGCTGTGATTTCTACAGAAACTTCACGTAAAACCTCATTTGAGAGATTTAAAATGATATATGCTTTTGCCTTTTGTCTATGACGGCAAAATCCTCATCCGTCATTTATCCGACTTCTTCTCCTTTCCTTGCAACGCCAAATCTAAGCCATCCTGAATTAGGATAGCTTCCATCTTTAATTGTCACATTCCAAAGTTTGCACTTCAATCAAATTTCTCAACATAAGATTTTGTTAGAGTCATTTTGGCTATTTAAACTAACCTGATTAAATATGGCTTTGATACCAATTTGTTAGGATCGAAAATCTGGGTAGTGCAGAATTTAGCCAAACAACGTTATAATGACAATAACAAAGATAATGCAAGTTGATAATAACGGCAATTAAAGCACATAAAGAAGACACAAATTTAACGTGGTTCAGTCAAAGTGTCTAACGTCCACAAGCGGAGAAGAGCAATTTTACTATACCAACAAGAGTACAAAAGAGAGTATAAAATTAGAGTAAATACTCTAATTAATCCCAAATACCCTAAGAGAATAACCTCACAAGATTACTCCAAAGAAAGGGTTCACACAAGTGCTTCCCAACACTCAACTTTCATACAAAATACTCTTAATAAAGGAGGAAAGGAAAAAACAAGAAATGAAGAGTCAAGTCTTGTTGGCGTGTATAAAATGAACTAATGGACTTTTCTTTTATAGGTAAAAAAAGCCTTGGCCTCTTAGTTGTGAAAGAAAAGATACAACTTGTGCAAATAATATCCACAATACAATGCAATATTTTTGGGTCCCAAAAAATATTGCCAACAAAGCTACACTTTGCAAATAAGCTTATGTGAGATGAACTCCATTAGCCAAAATAATGGTCATATTATAGTCTTGATACAAACAGTTCAGTGGGCAGACAGCACAAAGAGAAAGGAAAAAAAAACCTCACGCACCGGGGCAAGCTAGCATGTTAAATACGGATTCAGCTGAACTCAATAATTTTGGTTCAAATTTTGTATTTGTCTAAAGAAATTTATGGAATATGTATAAACTATAAAGTATTACTACTTTAGAATCCAATAACTGAAAAAAATTAAAATCTTGAACCCATAAACTTCAGATCTTACCTGTGTCTCTGCCCACGCCTAACTCTTGCCTTAAAGCAAAAAAATTGATACTTATTTGCTGATCCTTTTTTACCCAAAGATTTTAGCATAAGGAAGAGTAGGCGCTACAAATTAGGCAATCATATAAAGATAGTAACTTTGCGTTTAAAAAAGAATATTTTGTAATATTGAAATAGGGACATAAAAGAAAAAGGCCGGTTCTTTTGAGAGAAAAAGAACAAAAAAGAGAATCCTAGGTTAACCATCATATATAGAACCATGATTAAAACTTAACCTTATCCCCTTTTAAGTTTTTAATTCGGATGTTTATCGAAAAAAAATGTCATCTTTTTCCATTTTAAGTCTAACTCTCATATGGTAATTAATGTTTTAATTTAAAACGATTTCTATTAATTTAGTCCATGCAACACGTTATACATTTTTAGTTTTTTTTTTCTGGAGTGTGCTTTTTTATATATATAGTGAATAAGGAGAAGATAAATATTGAAAAGATTATAGGTGGGACTGTGTCACGACCCAAAATTCCTACCTCCGGGATCATGATAGCGTCTAACATTTCACTTGCTAGGCAAGCCAACGTTAGAATATAATTAGCCATTTTAACACAATTTTGAATTAATTAATAACAAAGAAACAAATGCGGAAATAAGGTCTGACATAAAGTGAATAATCTATAATAATCGCGATATCTAAATACCATCCCAGAACTGGAGTCACAAGTGCACGAGCTTCTAGAATAATACAAATAAGGGTCTGAATAAAATAAAGTTGTCTGAAAGAAAACACACAGCTAAAATAAAGTTGACGGGGGCTTCAGAACTCCGGAAGCTGTGTAGTTATACCTCAAGTCTCCTCTGTGTAGCTGAAATCCGAGCAAGTCTATGATACGCTGCTGGGACCAACTCCGAAATCTGCACAAGAAGTGTAGAGTATACTATGAGTAAAACCGACCCCATGTACTCTGTAAGTGCCGAGCCTAACCTCGACGAAGTAGTGATGAGGCTAAGGCAGGTCGCTTACATTAACCTATACACAATAATAATAATAATAATAATAATAATAATAATAATAATAATAATAATAATAATAATAATAATAATAATAATAATAATAATAATAATAATAATAATAATAATAATAACATGAATAGTAGTAAGACCGGTAAATAATATCAATAATTGAAGTCAATTCAACAGTCTTAATCCCTCAACTTGTTTTCCATTGCGGCGTACAACCCGCTCCAACAATATAAACTTTAAATAAATCTGTTGCGGCGTGCAACCCGATCCCCCCATATATTTTAACAACTCTTAAATGTAACAAAAATACTTCAATAAATACCACATTCAATGAGAAACTATTAAGCATCAAGGCATACAGTAATTATAATTTATTTATGAAACAAACAATGACAAGTAGCAATTAATTATGGAAATCGGAGAGAAAATAGGCAATTTAATATTTAATAGGCTAAATGTCAAGTAGCAATTAAGACACATAAATCAAATAAGCATGTAACAATTATTACAGGAATTCAAGCGTTAATATTTGACAAGGAATTGGAGAGAAACGATTATTATAACAATTAATTCGTGTCTTAAAATAATTTAAGATGTTTAAATAATTAAGCAAATAATTAATTTGACAAAGTATAGGCACTCGTCACCTTGACTATACATTGTTACACATGAAATTCACATAGCAAATAATTAAAGGGTTTTATTCCCTCAAGTTAAGGTTAACCCCGACACTTACCTCGCTTTGCAACCAAGTTCAAGAATCCAATAAACCTTTGCCTCGCGAATTCGTGTCCGAAATACTCAAATCTAGTCATAAACAATTCAATATACTCAATACAAATCGTAGGAATTAATTCCATATGAATTTACTAATTTTTCGGATTAAAATCTGAAATTCATCTAAAACATTGATAGTGGGACCCACGTATCGAATTCCGAAAAAACTCACGAAATCCGAATACCCGTTCCGATATGAGTTCAACCATATAAAAATTATCGAATTTCGACATCGGATTGGCTTTCAAATCTTCATTTTACATTTGTGGACGATTTTATAAACATCTGATTTTTCTTCCATAAATTTACGGATTCATAATGTAAATGAGTATGTAATCATGAAATATAATCAATATAGGATAAGGAACACTTACCCCAATATTTTTCCGTAAAAATCGCCCTAAAATCGCCTTACCTGAGCTCAAAATCTTGAAAAAATAAAAAATGTGACGAAATCCCATTTCCAGAACTTAAGTTCTGCTGTCCAGGAATTTCTTCTTCGTGAACGCGATAGCACCCTCGCGTTCGCGAAGCACATTTTTGTGCTGCCCCAGATTTCTTCTTCACTAACGCTAGGGCAGTCTCACGAATGTGATGCCTTGCCAAACTTGGCCTTCGCGAATGCGGTCTCCCCTACGCGAACGCGAAGCCTTATCGCCATGCCTCGCCCTTCTACGCGAACACGAACGCTCCCACGCATTCGCGATGTACACTATCCTTTACCCCTTCATGAACGCGGTCTCCTTTTCACGAACGCGAAGAGTAAATTTCTCCTGCCTCCAGTTCCTCTTCGTGAATGCGAGACCCCTATCGCGAACCCGAAGAAGGAAACCACACAGTGCATCAGAAAAATTCTAGCAAAGTTCCAAGTCCGAAATTCAACCCGTTAACCATCTAAAACTCACTCGAGACCCCTGAGACCTCAACCAAATACACTACCAAGTCCTAAAACATCATACGAACTTAGTCGAAACCTCAAATCACATAAAACAATGCTAAAACCATAAATCATACCACAATTCTAGCTTAAGGAACTTAAAAATTTTTAACTTCTACATTCGATGCCGAAACCTATCAAATCAAGTCTGATTGATCTCAAATTTTGCACACAAGTCATAAATGACATAACGGACCTATTTCAATTTCTGGAATCGGATTCCAACCCCGATATCAATCCACTCCGTGGTCAAACTTGGAAATCTTTAGCCTTTAAATTTCTAGTTTCCATTAAATGGTCATAACTTGAGCTAGAGACCTCTAAATTAAATTTTGGGCATATGTCCAAGTCCCAAATTACGAGACGGACCTACTAGAAATTTTAGAATATTGATCCGGATCCGTTTGCTAAAAATGTTGACCAAAGTCAACTTAATTGAGTTTTAAGACTCTATTTCATATTTTAATCAATTTTTTATATAAAAACTTTTCGGAAAATTATACGGACTGTGCACGCAAGTCGAGATATGATGCATAGTGATTTTCAAGGTCTTAGATCACAGAAATAATTATCAAATTTAAAGATGACCTTTTGGGTCATCACATTCTTCACATCTAGAACAAACGTTCGTCCTCGAACAGAATTAGGAAAAGTACCTGAGTTGGTGAAAGGTGTGGATATTTACTCCGCATGTCCGAATCGGATTCCCCGGTAGATGCTTCTACCAGCTGGCCTCTCCATTGTACCCGAACTGAAGGATAACTCTTAGACCAACTGTCGGACCTACCAGGCTAGAATAACTACCGGCTCCTCTTCATAAGTCAAATCTTTGTCCAATTGGACTGAGCTGAAATCTAATACATGGGATGGATCACCATAATATTTCTGTAGCATAGACACATGGAACACCGGATGAACCGCTGATAAACTAGGTGGTAATGCAAGCATGTAGGCTACTTCGCCCACTCTTTCAAGAATTTCGAAGGGTCCTATATACATAGGGCTCAACATGCCCTTCTTTCTGAACCTCATTACACCTTTCATAGGTGAAACCTGGAGCAATACTCTTTATCTAACCATGAATGCAATATCACGAACTTTACGATCGGCATAACTCTTTTTCCTAGACTGAGCTGTGCGAAGTCGATCTTGAATAATTTTGACCTTTCCAAGGCATCCTGTACCAAATCGGTACCCAACGACTGAGCCTCTCCCGGTTCAAACCAGCCAACTGGCGATTGGCATCGCGTTCCGTATAATGACTCATATGGAGCCATCTGAATGCTCGACTGGTAGCTATTATTATAAGCAAACTCCGCAAGTGGCAAGAACTGATCCCAAGAACCTCCAAAGTCTATAACACAAGTGCGAATCATATCTTCCAATATCTGAATAGTGCGCTCTGACTGTCCGTCTGTCTGTGGATGAAATATTGTACTCAACTCAACCCGCGTGCCTAACCCACATTGTACAGCCCTCCAGAAGTGTGAGGTAAACTGTGTACCTCGATCTGAAATAATAGACACGGGCACACTGTGAAGGCGGACAATCTCACGAATGTAAATTTCAACTAACCGCTCTGAAGAATAGGTAACTGCCACTAGAATGAAATATGCTGACTTGGTCAACCTATCCATAATGACCCAAACTGCGTCAAATTTTCTCTGAGTTCGTGGGATACCAACAATAAAATCCATAGTGATACGCTCCCACATCCACTCAGGATTTCTAACTTCTGAAGCAAACCACCAGGTCTCTGATGCTCGTACTTGACTTGCTGACAATTTAAACACCGAGCTACATATGCAACTATATCCCTCTTCATTCTCCTCCACCAATAATGTTGCCGCAAATCTTGATACATTTTGGCGGCACCTGGATGAATAGAATATCTGGAACTGTGTGCCTCTTCAAGAATTAATTCACGAAGCCCGTCAACATTAGGCACACAAATACGACCCTGCATTTACAGGACTTCATCTTCCCCCACAACAACCTGTTTGGCATCACCGTGTCGCACCGTGTCCTTAAGGAAAAGTAAATGAGGATCATCATACTGCCGCTCTCTGATGCGCTCATATAAAGAAGACCGAGCGACTATGCAAGCTAGAACCCGACTATATTCTGAAACATCTAACCTCACGAACCGATTGGCCAAAGTCTGGACATCTACAGCTAACGGTCTCTCACCAATCGGAATATAAGCAAGGTTGCCCATACTCACAGCCTTTCTACTCAAAGAATCGGCCACTACATTAGCTTTTCCTAGGTGATACAAAATGGTGATATCATAGTCTTTCAACAAATCTAACTATCTTCTCTGCCTCAAATTAAGATCTTTTTGTTTGAACAGATACTGAAGGCTACGATGATTAGTAAATACCTCACACGAGACACCGTAAAGGTAATGCCTCCAAATCTTCAGCGCATGAACAATGGCTACCAATTCTAAGTCATGAACAGGATAATTCTTCTCGTGAACTTTCAACTACCGGGATGCATATGCAATCACCCTGCCATATTGCATCAATACTGCACCAAGTCCAACGCGAGATGCATTATAATACACCATATAGGATCCTGAACCTGTGGGTAATACCAACACTGGCGCCGTAGTCAAGGCAGTCTTGAGCTTCTGAAAGCTCAACTCACACTCATCTGACCATCCAAATGGAATACCTTTCTGGGTCTGTCTGGTCAATGGGCTTGCTATAGATGAAAACCCTTCCTCGAACCGGCGATAATAACATGCCAAACCTCAGGAAACTCCGTATCTCCGTAACTCAAGTAGGTCTAGGCCAATTCTGAACTGCCTCAATCTTTTTAGGATCCACTTTTATGCCTTCAGCCGATACTACATGCCCCAAAAAGGCAACTGAGTCTAACCAAAATTCACATTTTGAACATTTGGCATATAACTGATTATTTTCAAAGTTTGAAGCACACTCCGAAGATGCTGCTCATGCTCCTCTCGACTGCTGGAATAAATCAAGATATCATTAATGAACACAACCACAAAGGAATCCAAATAAGGCTTGAACACTCGATTCATCAAATCCATAAATGTTGCTGGGGCATTTGTCAGCCTAAATGACATCACTAGGAATTCGTAATGCCCATACCGAGTCCGAAAAGCTGTCTTAGGGACATCGGATGCCCTAATCTTCAACTGATGGCAACCATACCTCAAATAAATCTTCGAAAATACCTTGGCACCCTTAAGATGATCGAATAAGTCATCAATTCTTTTCAACAAATACTTGTTCTTGCTAGTGACCTTGTTCAACTGCTGATAATTTATACACATTCGCATTGAACCATCTTTTTTCTTTACAAATAACACTGGTGAACCCCATGGCGATACACTGGGTCTAATGAATCCTTGATCAAGCAAGTCTTGTAACTTCTCCTTCAGTTCTTTCAACTCCGGCGGGGTCATACGATATGGTGGGATAGAAATGGGCTGAGTGCCCGGAGCCAAATCAATACAAAAACAATATCTCTATCGGGTGGCATCCCCAATAAATCTGCAAGAAATACTTCTGGAAATTCACAAACAACCGGTACTGAGTCCATAGAAGGAACATCCGCACTAGAATCACGAATATAAGCCAAATAGGCTAGACACCCGTTATCAACCATACGCCGAGCCTTTATATAAGAAATAACCATGCTGGTAGAATGATCAGGATTTCCTTTCCACTCTAATTGAGGTAACCCCGGTATGGCTAGGGTCATCGTCTTGGCATGACAATCCAATATAGAATGATAAGGGGACAACCAATCCATACCTAAGATTACATCAAAATCTATTATATCAAGAAGTAAAAGATCCACACTAGTCTTAAGACTCCTAATAGTAATCACACATGAGTGATAGACATGATCTACCATGATAGAATCTCCCATTGGAGTGGACACACACACATGAACACTCAGAGAATCACGAGGCATCATCAGATATGAAGCAAAGTAAGAGGACACATATGAATAAGTAGATCCTGGATCAAATAGAATTGAAGCATTTCTATGGAAAACTAGAACAATACCTGTAATCACAGCATCAGATTATTCAACCTCAGGCCTTACTGGAAAAGTAAAAAATCGGGTATGGGCCTTACCACTCTGAATTGCGTCTCTGGGACGGCCTCTAACTGGTTGGCCTTCACCTCTAATAGCCTAACCTCCACCTCTAATGGCCTGACCTCCACCTCTAGCTGCCTGACCCCTACCTTTAACTGGCTGAGCAGGCGGTGAAGCAACCGGTGCCGGTATGATGGCACGAGAATCCTACCGAGATCTGTTACTCAAAAACCTAGGTCAATACCTCCTGATGTGACCAATGTTCCCACACTCATAACACCCATCCTGCTGCTGTTGTTGTGCATGTTGAAGCTGAAGCTGACCCGAATGGGCCAGATAACCGCTGTAGTGACTCTCGAGTGGTGGTGCACTGATAGGAGCTGAATGTGCACTAAATGTTGGCTGCCCAGAGTAAGGCATAATATGACCGTGACTCCCTGAAGCACCGTGAGAAGCCTGAAGTGCTGAATAAAATGTCCTGGGAGGATGACCCCTACCATAAGTACCCATGCCTCCAGATGAGGTGCCTCTGAAATTACCGAACTGACGAGGCCTCTTATCAGACCCCTGCCCTCTCTCCTGTGTAAGAACCATCTCGATCCTCCTCGCGACTGATGTCGCCCAAACTCACATCACTAATTTAGGTTACGAGGCGGTCGATGCAATAATAAAAATCCAATGCGAGTCGGGGTTGATTCCACAGGGATCTTGATGTGGGATTAGGTGTATATCTGGTGTCATTTTAAATTGTTGTTTCTACTTCTACTTTTATGCTAATTCTTGCAATTGTAAAGCTAAGAGACAATGTTTTTGGTTTTGGTTGTTTTTTCAAGTTATAAAAGATCTAGGGTTACGACTTCCGCCTAGTCGGTTACCTAATGGATTTATAGCTTTAGGGAATGTTTGGTTGATCGGGATACAATATAGAAATCACACGTAATTACTCACTCTATACCTCTTGGTAGTTTGAGTAATTTTGCCCAATTCGGTTTTCTCAAGTCCAAATGGGTATCTCACGAAACAAGTGATAAATACTCAAGTCGGGTCTTACTATCTCTAGATTAGACCCTTTAATTGGGGCTGTCAATTTCTTGAGTACACCCCAATTTCTTGTTAGCCAAGTTTTCCTAGACTTAGTCTCACTTCCTCAAGTAGAGACTAAGTCAATTAGGCATGAATCAATGTTTGCAACCATCAATTCTCAAAATCAAGGAAGAACTAGGCTAAAATTCATATACCCAATCACAAATAAGCCCTAAATCAATCACCCATTAAGTACCCATACTAGGGTTGGGTCAAAACCCTAGCTAAGGGTTTAGCTACTCATGAAAAATGAAGAAATTAAAGAAGAAACTAAGATAAAATGCATAATAATTGATTAAGGAAAGAAAATCTAATGTTTAAATGCTAAACTAGTACAAAGTTGCCCAATACAGTAAATAAAAATCGCTCCGAATGCTCAGGTGCACCAAACATAACCTAAAAATGACAAAAAGATATATTTATACCCAGCTAAAAATATCTGACAAAATTCTGCGAAGGTTGTGCGGCCGCACAATTCCGTGTGCGGTCCGCACTTTGAGACTGACTGGTGGGTATGGCTTTCTGCGGTCGCACAAAAGTGAGATGCGGCCGCACTTACTCTCATTGTGTAGACCGCATATTTCTGTGTGCGGCCGCACTCTTGCTCTTGGACTGGATCAGGGTTCCATTTCGTGGACCGCACATTTATGAGTGCAACAGCATTTTGGCATCCTACGGCCGCACAATAATAGTGTGGTCCGCACATCTTCAAGCTCCCAAACTTCAGCTCTCTGAATCTAGTCTTCTGCGGCCGCACAATAATTGTGTGGTCCGCACTTTGTGAAGAAAATCTATCAGAGCCTCTTCAGAGTTTGCGGCCGCACACAGTATTGTGCGGTCCACACTGTTGCCCTTTTTGGTTGTTGTCCAATTTTACTCCTTTTTGAATTGATTTTCACTTCTTTGTCTCATTTCCCAATATTCCTGCAAGAAAGCATATTTCATTAGTTCTCGGGAGTACCTTTAAGCATTTTGAGCTAAAACGTAAGTAAAAGAGAGTAAATAAGCGGTCAAAATCCTTAATTATCAACTCCCTCAAACTTAAGCTTTTGCTTGTCCTCAAGCAATTAAGGAAATTTCCCACCTCCACTATAAAATGGCTATTTCAGCTGGCCTAAGTTGAGTCAAACACAAATTAGTTGGGACCAATGATTACCCACACACTCATGAATCATTAACAAGCCTATGAATTGAATGTTAAAGCACAAATGGCTTTAATGTGATGCTTGAGCATCAAGGGCTGACTTTGTTCATCAAGGAAGCTCGCATTTTCATGCAGGTCATTGTGGATCCCAAACTCCTCCACCTATACTCTCCGGAAGCTCATCTCACTCACGAATGAAGAATTCAATTCAATGACTCGAGAAAGATTCGCCCATCACTCTCAAAAGAATGTCACAAGCCCGGCTCTAAGTACCATAAGTTTGCCCCTCATGTAGCTCACCACTAATGAAAGCTCGCTCAGCTTGAAATCACGTAGGGCTTTTTCATCGTGTAATGAAGGCTTTTGGACTAAGGAGGGAAATATCGGAATGGAATTGGTTCATCTTCCCTTTAGCACTTCATATTCTCTTTTTGGCTCTTACTTTGCCGACTCTTTGAGTCATTTTCTTTTCCCTTAGGGGGATTAGAGGGACTTGACATCACTTTTTCTTTGCCATGCTATTCATGCTTTCCTTCTTTGTTGTCCATGCTTTGAACTTTTGCTTTGTTTTTCATCTTTTCAACCCTTTCACATTATTCACTTTCTTTTTGTGTTTTTCTTTATTTTTTCCTTTCTTTTTCTTTGCCTTTCCTCATCTTCATTTCTTTTCTCTTTTTTTTTGCGCTTTGAGACCATCTTTAAACTCCTCGTATCCTCCCCCCCCCCCCAAACTTATATTTTTTCCATTTGAATCACATGAGTGCTAAAGAAAATTCGGATGCCAAGAGAGAGTCACTATAAAACGGGTAAAGGCTTGTAATGTGGTTATCAAATAAAAAGGCTTTATGATCAAAAGGGTTTACTAAGGATGATATCATAGGTGGTCCATGGAAGGTTTCAAAACGGGTCAAGGAAAGCCTACAATCACTTCTCAAGCCAGGCTAACTTAGAATTTCGCCTAGAAACACATTCGGGGCAAGTTCTAGACCACTCGCACGGGTACTTGGACTTGTAACAAAATACCTCACCTCTCACACAACCGGATTGTCAAAGAGAAAAGAGTTGAGAGCCCATAACAACCGCATTCAAGATTAAAAATTGCTAATGGTTCAACTAAACCACTCGATGATTGCCTAAGTCAACACAAGAGTCACAAGGTCACTAACTAGGGCTATTTTTTTACAAAAACTTATTTTTAACCGTAAGCGCATAGTTAAGTGTGTTGGTACCAAGTGAAGCATGCTTGACCCTTATTTATTCATTAATACTACTTGTTTCTACCTAATCATCAAAAACTAACTCGATCCCTTAAGAAGGTTGTCACGCCATCCATCGTTGGGAAGAGCCACCCGGTTCACACAAGACCCACCTTTGGAAAGAACCGTAAAATTAAGAAAATCAAAGGCTTATTGTTCACTAAAACATAAAAAGAAGCTAACAAATCAAAAAGAAGCTAATAAAGTAACTAAGAAGCTATACTATTAAGAAAAGAAATTGGAGAAGCTATGAAATAAAATACTGAAAGTAAGGAAACTGAATATACAAACTGAGAGGAATAGAATATATACAAGCGGGATGAATATATACATAATGAGGGAGAAAATAAAAATAAAGATAAAAGAAAAAGAGTATTAAAGTTATTACAGGCCCAAATGTAATCAAATGTCATCACAATCATCCAAAATGAACCAAAATAGACCACCCCCTAGAATAAGAATAAGCATTGTCCTCAATGCTTAGCAACATCAAACAAAAGAGGATAGAGAGTAAAGAAAACTCCCTATGTAGTCTCAGGGTGACTGGCAGCATCACCATCATCCGTCGCCTCCAACTGTATCTCATCATCACCGGGCTGAGGGATAACATGGTTGGTGAGCATTTGAAGCATCTCCTCAGCAGTGGGGGCAGTGAGATCTGGCTCGTTAGATTGGCCAGCTGGTGCCTCTACTGATGGTGTTGCTGGGTCAGCTGGTACTGATGGACCTGTCTCCATCAATAGGTCAAAGGGCAAATCACCTCCTGCTGCTATCTTCTTCACCTCCCTGCTCAAACTCTCCACTACTTTCTTTGAAGCCTGGGATTTACTCATCTTGTTCACATGCTTGCTCAACTCCTTAATAGCACCCCCGTGAGCCACCAGAGTATCCATAATAGTCTTCTGGTTGTCTAAAATATTTTTCAATATTTCCTCCACTGACTGAGGGACCTGTGGTGCTGCTGGGGTAGAGGATTATGCTGCAACAGTACTGGATATGTCAGACAGCTTAGAAGTGGTTGTCTGCATCTAGTTGTTGAGGCTTGCCAAAGTCTGGGAGACTCGCAGCGCAGTGAGAGGATAAGTGGATGAGGCTGGCACTGGTACTGCAACTAATGGCCTAGAATATAAAGATGGTGGCATGGTGGATGTCGCGGTGGAAGGCCCGGCTACTGTGGAAGGCATGGGAGCTGTAGATGGCTCAGCAGCAGCCTCAGAACCTACCACCTATGGCTCGTCAGACTGACCAACGGTGGTAGTGATCTTACCCTTGAACTTTAGGTTGTCAGCACCCTGCAGGTAGTACCATGAGAAAGGCTTCTTGGCCTTTGTTTTTGTGTCATATGGTCTCGGCTCCACCTTGGCATCATTAAAAATACTCTGTGAGGATGTTTGGGTAAGGGTAAGACTTTTCACTTTTTCGGACCTCCAATGTGATGTTGGTTGACATGATTGCACCTACATTGATCGGGTACCCACCATAATAGAAGCCACCAAAACTGCCCGGGGAAGTGGGAGGTTGTTCTCATTTAGAATCGGATCAATCCGTCTACACACAAAGGTTTTCCACCCTTTAGCTTCAAAATTTAGGGTGGTCCGGAGGATAGGAACTCTTGTTGTAATCCATGGTGGTGATGGTCCTCGGGCAACCAAAATCTCAGCTAGCCACGGGCGAGCTGCATTACCCAGAGCCAACTTCTCTAGGTACTGGACTACCCCCACGTATTTGAATCCCACATAAGTGTTCAAAGAGCAGGCGTCGAAGCGGACTTTCAAATTTCTCACCTTTGTCACTTTCGTCCCCTTCTTGATGTGAGCCACATTGGTGTAGAACTCCCTGACCAAGTGCTCATTTGCATCGATGACACTGTGGGTGAACCACTTCCACCCCTTGCGCTCGTGGAACTGTCTAAGGATATTTGGATTATGAATATCCAAATCCTTCATTAAAAATTGTCGCTCAAGTGTGAGCGACCTCTGGGGCCACAATTCCCAGAACCTGTTAAAGGCTGTCAAACTAATGAACTGATCCTCCCACATTTCCTTTATCTTCGACCTCTCAAGGCCGCTCACTGTGGCCTTTAGCAGGAAATATGAATTTTGACAGGCCAACTTCAGAGAACTTGCAATTTTTGTCTTCCAGTTGTGCGACCGCACACAGAATTATGCGGCCGCAGAGTGATTTCTGCTGCTGCCTTTAGAATTATGCGGTCCACACTCTTTCAACACTTGGCCAAAAATTTTGACACAGTCTCTCCAATGCACATCCATTTCTGCATACACTTCAAAACTAGTTAGCAC
This sequence comes from Nicotiana tabacum, assembly GCF_000715075.1. Lineage (NCBI taxonomy): Eukaryota > Viridiplantae > Streptophyta > Magnoliopsida > Solanales > Solanaceae > Nicotiana > Nicotiana tabacum. Next base: position 18,404,381 of record NC_134103.1, read on the forward strand.
AAAACAAAGCCTATCTAATGAAAAAGAAAATAAAAAGACACATGGGTTGCCTCCCAAGAAGCGCCTAATTTAACGTCGCGGTACGAAGCAGGTTGCCATCAATCACTTGAAATGAATTAACGCCACAACGTGGCCATCATCAACTTTGCCAAGATAATGTTTCACCCGTTGGCCATTGACTCTAAACACTTCATCATTCTTGTTCTTCAAGTATAATGCACCAAAGGGTGTCATATGCACAACCTCAAATGGACCACTCCACTTAGATTTCAACTTTCCCGGAAACATCCGCAACCGAGAATTGAACAGTAGCACAATATCACCTTCTTTGAACTCCTTGTTCCGGATGTACTTGTCATGGAGGTACTTCATCTTGTCCTTCTACAAGGACGAACTTGAATATGCATCGAACCGAAATTCATCAAGCTCATTCAATTGTGCCACCCTTAGATTGGCGGCTGCATCCCATTCAAGATTAAGCTTCTTCAATGCCCACATAGCCTTGTGTTCAAGTTCCACCGGTAGGTGACAAGCTTTCCCGAATACTAACCGATACGGAGACATACCAATCAGTGTTTTGTAAGCCGTCCTATAAGCCCAAAGAGCATCATCAAGTTTCTTTGACCAATCCGTTCGGTTGGCATTCACGGTCTTTGACAAAACACTTTTGATCTCCCGGTTGGAAACTTCAACTTGCCCGCTAGCTTGAGGATGATAGGGGGTCGACACTTTGTGAGTAACACCATACTTTGTAAGTAAGGTATCAAAAGCTTTGTTGCAAAAGTGTGATCCCCCATCACTAATAATGGCCTTGGAGTACCAAACCTTGTGAAGATGTTCTTTTTTTAAAATGCCACCACACTCCAAGCTTCATTGTTGGGCAAAGCCACGGCTTTAACCCACTTTGACACATAATCCACAACTACCAATATGTAAGTGTTCCCACAAGAGCTCACGAACGGACCCATGAAATCAATGCCACACACATCAAAAATGTCAATCTCCAAGATGGTGGTGAGGGGCATCTCATTTTTCTTAGAAATCCCTACGGCCCTTTGACATTCATCACAATGCTTGACGAGATCGCTAGTGTCCTTGTAAAGAGTAGGCCAATAGAATCCACAACTCAACACTTTTGTTGCCTTTCTAGCTCCACTATGGTGACCACCATATGGCGAAGAGTGGCAAGCCTCAAGAATTTCTATTTGTTCCTCCTCCGATACACATCGTCGAATCACACCATCGGTACAAATACGAAAGAGATAAGGCTCATCCCAATAATAGTCGAGGCAATCCCGTTTGAGCTTCTTCCTTTGGTTTGAAGAGAACTCATTCGGTACAATGCTACTCACAAGATAATTGGCAAAGTCGGTGAACCATGGCATCCCAGTCATAGAAATGGCTAGGATTTGCTCGTCGGGAAATAAATCATTTATCTCAAGGCCATCATGTGGCCTCCCCTCCTCCTCCAAACAAGACAAGTGGTATGCCACTTGGTTTTCACTACCTTTGCGGTCTTGAATCTCTAGATCAAACTCTTGCAAAATAAGCACCCACCGCATTAGTCTTGCTTTAGAATCTTTCTTGCTTATCAAATATCGAAGCACCACATGGTCGGTGTGAACAATCACCTTTGTACCCATCAAGTACGGGCGAAACTTTTCCATAGCAAATACAATAGCAATGAGCTCTTTGTCGGTCATTGTGTAGTTGACTTGGGCATCATTTATTGTCTTACTAGCATAATAGACTGGATGTAAGATTTTGTTGATACGCTGCCCCAAAACTGCTCCGACCGCCATATCACTAGCGTCACACATGAGCTCAAAAGGTAAGCTCCAATCCAGTGTGGTGATAATAGGAATAGTAGTCAACTTGAACTTGAGCAATTCGAATGCCTTCATACAATCCTCGTTGAAATGGAACTTGGCATCCTTCTACAAAAGTTTACACAAGGGGTTCACCACCTTAGAAAAGTCCTTGATGAATCGGCGATAGAACCCCGCATGACCCAAGAAGCTCCTCACTCCCTTTATAGATGTAGGGGGAGGGAGTTTGGAGATCACCTCAATTTTGGCCTTGTCGATCTCAATACCATGCTTTGAAGTTTTGTGGCCGAGGACTATGTCTTCTTCGACCATGAAGTGACATTTCTCCCAATTCAAAACCAAGTTTATCTCCTCACATCTTGCCAAGACCTTATCCAAGTTGTTCAAGCAATCATTGATGGAATTCCCAACCACGGAGAAATCATCCATAAAGACCTCAAGAAAATCCTCCACCATGTCAGTGAAGATAGCCATCATACATCGTTGAAAAGTCATCAGTGCATTGCATAACCCAAATGGCATCTGCGAGAATGTGAAAGTACCATAGGGACAAGTTAAAGTAGTCTTTTCTTGGTCCTCAGGAGAAATGAGAATTTGATTGTAGCCGGAATATCCATCAAAGAAACAATAAAAAGCTAGTCCGGCCAACCTGTCAAGAATTTGATCAAGAAATGGAAGCGAAAAATGATCTTTCCGAGTGACTTTGTTGAGCTTCCGATAGCCCATGCACACTCTCCACCCGGTCACCGTTCTTGTAGGAATCAATTCGTTCTTGTCATTGGTGACCACAGTCTTGCCCCTTTCTTTGGGATACATTGCACCGGAGAGGTCCATAAGTTGTCGGAAATGGGATAAACTACCCCGGCATCCAACCACTTTATGATATCCTTCTTTACCACCTCTTGCATTGCTTAATTTAACCTTCTTTGAGGTTCAATGGAGGGTTTGTCATCCTCCTCCAAAATAATCTTGTGCATGCAAAAGGCAGGGCTTATACCCCAAATATCCGCCAGTGTCCAACCTATAGCTTTCTTCCTCTTTTGAAGCACCGCCAAAGTAGAATCTACCTGCACGTTAGCCAAGCAAGAGGAAAAAATAACAGGTAAAGTAGAACATGGGCTAAGAAACTCATACTTGAGATGTGAAGGCAATGGCTTTAATTCCAAAGTGAGAGGCTCCTCAATTGAGGGCTTTGTTGGAGGAGTCTTCCGGTTCTCAAGGTCTAAGGACAATTTTCGGGGTTCATAAGTATACGACCCCATTTCTTGTAATGCATTTACACATTCCACATAGCCATCCTTCTCACCATCATCATGATTAAGCAATACGGCCTCCAAAGTATCATCAACATTCATCATGGCACTAGCATCATCAACAATCACCTCAGTCACTAAGTCCACAAATGGACAAACTTCATTGCTATTCGGTTGCCTCATAGATTTGCACACATGGAAAACCACCTTTTCATCGCCCACCCGAAAGGTGAGCTCACCGGATTCCACATCAAAAAGATCCTTCCCCGTAGCAAGGAAAGGTCTACCCAAGATAATAGGCACCTCATAGTCAACTTCGCAGTCAAGGATCACAAAGTCCGCCGGGAGGATGAACTTATCAACACAAACCAACACATCATCAATAATACCCAATGGTCTCTTCATAGTACGATCCTCCATTTGTAACCTCACAGATGTGGGTCTTAGTTTACCAATTCCCAAAGTTTTGAACACCGAGTAGGGCATCAAGTTGATACTCACCCCTAGATCATATAGAGCTTTGGCAAAGTCGGCACTTCTAATAGTGCAAGGGATTGTGAAAGCATCGGGATCTTCCAATTTCGAAGCCATTGAGTGCACAATAGCACTCACTTGATGTGTCATCTTGATAGTCTTACAATTCATTGATCTTTTCTTTGTCACCAATTCTTTCATGAACTTTTCATACCCGGGCATTTGTTCCAACGCCTCAACCAATGGCATATTAATGGATAAGCTCTTCATCATGTCAATAAACTTCTTGAATTGGTTCTCACTATTTTTCTTGGTGAGCCTTTGAGGGTATGGAGGAGGAGGCCTTGGCATTGGTGCCTTGGCCTTTGGCACTACTTGTTCCGGTATGTCAATCACGTGTTCCCTAGACGGGTTCACTTCTTCTTGGGTCTCCTCCGCACTCTCATCAATATCAATTTTCACTTAAATAGCTTGAACCACATTGCTTGGAATCTCATCTTCTTGAACCACTACATCATCATCCACAATTCTTCTTTGATTTGAGGTGGTTGCATCTCCACCTCTTCCACTCCTTGTTGTTACGGCCATGGCATGTCCCGTGTTGTTCCCACCTTTCGGGTTCACTACCGTATCACTAGATAGTGCCCCCTTAGGACGAGTGTTTAAAGCTTGCGAGATTTGCCCCAATTGAACTTCCAAATTGTGGATTGAAGTGTTATGAGAGGCTAATTGAGCATCAGAGTCGGCATTTTTCTCCATCATTTGTTTGAACATATTTTCAATCTGTCCCATCTCATTGTTGGAAGAACTAGAACCTTGAGACGGATAAGGAGGTGGGTTCCCTTGGTTACCGTTCCAACCCCCTTGGTTGTTGCCTCCCCAATATCCTTGATTATTGCCACCTCAATTACCGTGGTTGCCTTGATTGTTCCAATTGCCTTGATTATTGTTATTGTTCTAATTACCTTGATTGTTGATACCACCACTCCAATTGCCATGGTGGTTTTGATTGTTCCAATTTTCTTGATTTCCTTGAGATCGCCATTATTGATTCGGTCCTTGAGAGTTGTTCCTTTGCCTTTGGTAATTATTCACATATTGCACTTCTTCCTCTTGCTCATTATATGATTCGTCTTGGTCGAACCCACTATCATCTTGCACAAATTGTTCTACACGGTTTTGCACTTGTTGACCCTTTTGCCTTCACTTGTTCACCATCATATTGACACCTTCCATTGCATTTACTTGCTTAGGACCTTGAATCTGTTGAAGTTGAGCTTTGGCCAATTGATTCATTGTAGTTGTCAACTCGGCAATTGCTTGCCCATGATCGTGCAATTCTTTGTGTAGGTGAATCATATTTGGATCACCTTGAGGAACATTTGCTCTACTTTTCCATGCCGATGAGGTATCCGCCATTTCATCTAAGATTTCGCAAGCTTCGGCATATGGTGTTGTCATGAAATTTCCACCGGCAAGTTGATTGACCACGCATTGATTGGTAGTATTGATCCCCTTGTAGAAGGTTTGTTGAATCATGGCCTCAGCCATGTCATTATTCGGGCACTCTTTCACCATAGTGCGGTACCTCTCCCATATCTCGTGCAACAGCTCATTGGATTCTTGTTTGAATGCTAGAATCTCGTCTCTAAGAGTAGCCATATGCTCGGGAGAAAAGAACTTGGCAATGAATATTTCCGCCAATTCATCCCATGTATGGATAGAATGGTTTGGCAATCTTTCTAACCAATCTAAGGCTTTACCCCGTAGAGAAAAGGGAAATAGTCTAAACCTTAAAGCATCCTCAGAAACGTTGGTCTGTTTACTACCCCAGCAGGTGTCCACAAATCCTTTCAAGTGCTTGTACGCATTTTGATTCGGAGCCCCGGTGAAAAATCTCCGTTGCTCAAGCAATGTAAGCATAACATTTGTGATTTGAAAGTTGCCCGCCCTAATGCTGGGCGGGACTATGGCACTTGCGTACCCTTTATTCGGCAGCACCTGGTGTGGAGCCGCTCTTGGTGGATTCGGGGGAGGAATGGGAATGTTGTCTTGAGGATGTCGGCCTCGTCTATTTGCTTGAGGTTCAAGAGGAACCTATTTAATTGGGTCATCTTCCACGTCCACATCCCCCAAAGGCATGTTTCCGAGAGGATCATTGTTGAGAGCCATTTTTTTGTATCTATATCGATTCACAAAAGGGTTAGTAACCCGGAAAGAAAAGAAGACAAGTCACATATAAAACCTAATATATAGCTAAATCCGTTTTTAGCTCCCCGGCAACGGCTCGCCCAAACTCACACCACTAATTTAGGTAGCGAGTCAGGGTCGATTCCACAGGGATCTTGATGTGGGATTAGGCATATATCTAGTGTGAATGTATGACGTGCCTAAGATTACACTTCCACATTTTCAATTGTTGTTTCTACTTCTACTTTTACGCTAATGCTTGCAATTGTAAATCTAAGAGACAATGTTTTTGGTTTTGGTTATTTTTTCAAGTTATAAAAGATCTAGGGTTGCGACTTCCGCCTAGTCGGTTACCTAACGAATTTATAGCTTTAGGGCATGTTTGGTTGATCGGGATACAATATAGCAATCACACGTAATTACTCACTCCATACCTCTCGGTAGTTTGAGAGATTTTGCCCAATTCGGCTTTCTCAAGTCCAAATGGGTATCTCACGAAACAAGTGATAAATACTCAAGTCGGGTCTTACTATCTCTAGATTATACCCTTTAATTGGGGCTGTCAATTTCTTGAGTATACCCCAATTTCTTATTAGCCAAGTTTTCCTAGACTTCGTCTCACTTCCTCAAGTAGAGACTAAGTCAATTAGGCATGAATTAATATTTGCAACCATCAATTCTCAAAATCAAGCAAGAACTAGGCTAAAATTCATATACCCAATCACAAATAAGCCTTAAATCAATCACCCATTAAGTACCCATACTAGGGTTGGGTCAAAACCCTAGCTAAGGGTTTAGTTACTCATGAAAAATGAAGAAATTAAAGAAGAAACTAAGATAAAATGCATAATAATTGATTAAGGAAAGAAAATCTAATGTTTAAATGCTAAACTAGTACAAAGTTGCCCAATACATTAAATAAAAACCTCTCTCAATGTTCAGGTGCACCAAACTTAACCTAAAAATGATAAAAAGATCTATTTATACCCAACTAAAAATATCTGACAAAGTTGCGCTTGCGAAGGTTGTGCGGCCGCACAATTCCGTGTGCGGTCCGCACTTTGAGACTGATTGGTGGGTATGGCTTTCTGCGGTCGCACACAAGTGAGATGCGGCCGCACTTCCTCTCATTGTGCGGACCGCACATTTCTGAGTACGGCTGCACTCTTGCTCTTGGACTGGATCAGGGTTCCATTCTTCGGACCGTACTGAGAAACAGTCATACTGCCCTGCTGTAGAAGCTCAAATTGCCTGCGGTAATCCTCTCTCATTGTGATAGGGAGGAACTTCTCCAGAAATAACCGTGAGAACTGTTCCCAGGTCAATGCAGGCGATCCAACTGGTCTACCCCATTGGTCTCAACTATACAGCAAAATCTACCCCATTGGTCTCAACTATACCCATATTCCGAAGCACCTCGTGGCAACGATCAAGATAATCCCGTGGGTCCTCAGAAGGTGTACTACTGAAGTGAACTGGAAAGATCTTAGTAAACTTATCTAGTCTCAATAAGGCCTCAAAAGACATGGCGGGCCTATCACCGGCCTGTGCTACAACAACTGGCTGAACTACCCCAACTGGCGGGGCTGCTGGAGCCTGATACTAGGGAGCCATCTGCTCCGGAGCGGGAGTAGTGGGAGTCTGTGCTCCTCCCCCAGCCTGTGAGACGGCTGGTGCCACTAGAATTGTACCATTCTGGGCCACGCCCTCCATAAGATTCACCAAACGGACTAGTGCTTCCTGAAGCACTGGAGTAGCTATGAATCCTTACGGGACCTGAACTAGTCCAACCGGTACAGTCTGGACTGGAACCTCCTCCTGAAGATTCACCTGAGGTTCTACAACAGGTGTTGCTGCTCGAGCTCTAGAGTGAGCTCTAGCTCTGCCTTTGCCTCGGCCTATAGCACGACCTCGGCCTCGACCTCTACACCTGGCCATAGTTGCCATTGGGGGCTCTGTCCCCTGTCCGTCGGTAGATGTATTGCGTGTTCTCGCCATCTGCGAGAGAATAAGAATAGAATGGTTCAATTATCGATGATAGAATAAGATCACATGACAGAATAAGAAAGAAGTGATATTGTTCCTAAACTTTATAGCCTCTGAAAGATAAGTATAGACGTCTCCGTACCGATCCTTCAGACTCTACTAAGTTTGCTCGTGACTCGTGAGACCTATGTAACCTAGTGCTCTGATACCAACTTATCACGACCCGAAATTCCAACCTTCGGGGCTGTGATGGCGCATAATATTTCACTTGTTAGGCAAGCCAACGTAGAATAATATTAGCCATTTTAACAAAATTTTAAATTAAGTAATAACAAAGAAACAAATGCGAAAATAAAGTCTAAAATAAAGTGAATAATCCATAATAAATGTGATATCTAAATACCATCCCAGAACTGGAGTCACAAGTGCATGAACTTCTAGAATAATACAAATAAGGGTCTGAATAAAATAAAGCTGTCTGAAAGAAAACACACAGCTAATAAGGTAGACGGGGACTTCAGAATTGCGGACGCTGTGCAGTTATACCTCAAGTTTCCTCTGGATATTTGAAATCCGAGCAAATCTACAGTACGCCGCTAGGACCAACTCCGGTATCTGCACAACAAGTGCAGAGTATAGTATTTGTACAACCGACCCCATGTACTCTGTAAGTGCCGAGCCTAACCTCGACGAAGTAGTGACGAGGCTAAGGCAGGTCGCTTACATTAACCTGTAACAATAATAATAATAATAACAATAATAATAATAATAATAATAATAATAATAATAATAATAATAATAATAATAATAATAATAATAATAACAACAACAACAACAACAACAACAACAACAGTAAATAATATCAATAATTGAAGTAAATTCAGCAGTCTTAATCCCTCAACTTGTTTCCATTGCGGCGTACAACCCGCTCCAACAATATAAACTTAAAATAAATCTGTTGCGGCATGCAACCCGATCCCCCCAATATAAACTTTAAATAAACGTGTTGCGGCGTGCAACCCGATCCCCCAATATAAACTTTAAATAAATCTGTTGCGGCGTGCAACCCGATCCCCCCCATATATTTTAACAACTCTTAAATGTAACAAAAATACTCCAATAAATACCACATTCAATGAGAAGCTATTAAGCATCAAGGCATACAGTAATTATAATTTATTTATGAAACAAACAATGACAAGTAGCAATTAATTGTGAAAATCGGGGAGAAAATAGGCAGTTTAATATTTAATAGGCTAAATGTCAAGTAGCAATTAAGACACATAAATCAAATGAGCATGTAATAATTATTACAAGAATTCAAGCATTAATATTTGACAAGGAATAGGAGAGAAACGATTATTATAACAATTAATTAGTGTCTTAAAATAATTTAAGATGTTTAAATAATTAAGTAAATAATTAATTTGACAAAGTATAGGCACTCGTCACCTTGCCTATAAATCGTTACACATGAAATTCAAGTAGCAAATAATTCAAGGGTTCTATTCCCTCAAGTCAGGGTTAACCCCGACACTTACCTCGCTTTGCAACCAAGTTCAAGAATCCAATAAACCTTTGCCTCATAAATTCGTGTCCAAAATCCTCAAATCTAGTCATAAACAATTCAATATACTCAATACAAATCGTAGAAATTAATTTCATATGAATTTACTAATTTTTCGGATTAAAATCTAAAATTCATCTCAAAAATTGACAATGGGACCCACATCTGGAATCCCAAAAAACTCATGAAATTCGAACACCCGTTCCGATACGAGTTCAACCATACAAAAATTATCGAATTCCGACATCGGATTGGCTTCCAAAACTTCATTTTATATTTTTGAAAGATTTTATAAAAATCTTATTTTTCTTCCATAAATTCACGGATTCATGATGTAAATGAGTATGGAATCATGAAATATAATCAATATAGGATAAGGAACACTTAAGCCAATGTTTTCCCGTAAAAATCGCCCCAAAATCGCCTTACCCGAGCTCAAAATCTTGACAAAATGAAAAATGGGACAAAATTCCATTTCTAGAACTTAAGTTCTGCTGTCCAGGAATTTCTTCTTCGCGAACACGATAGCACCCTCGCGTTCGCAAAGCACATTTTTGTGCTACCCCATATTTTTTCTTCACGAACGCGAGGGCAGTCTCGCGAACGTGATGCCTTGCCAAACTTGGCCTTCGCGAACGCGAAGCCTTATCGCCTGGTGCCCTGCCAGGCCTCGCCCTTCTACGCGAACGCGAACGCTCCCACGCATTCGCGATGTACACTGCCCTTTACCCCTTCACGAATGCGGTCCCCTCTTCGCGAACGCGAAGAGTAAATTTTGCCTGCCTCCAGTTCCTCTTCGCAAATGCGAGACCCCTATCGCGAACGCGAAGAAGGAAACTAGACAATGCTTCAGAAAAATTCCAGCGAAGTTCCAAGTCCAAAATTCAACCAGTTAACCATCTAAAACTCACCAGAGGCCCCTGAGACCTCAACCAAATACACCACAAAGTCCTAAAATATCATACAAACTTAGTTAAAACCTCAAATCATATCAAACAACGCTAAAATCACAAATCATACCACAATTCAAGCTTAAAGAACTTAAAAAATTTCAACTTGTACATTCGATGCCGAAACCTATCAAATCAAGTCCGATTGACCTCAAATTTTGCACACAAGTCATAAATGACATAACGAACCTATTTTAATTTCTGGAATCAGATTCAGACCCCGATATCAAAAAGTCAATTCCGTGGTCAAACTTGAAAATCTTTAGCCTTTAAATTTTTAGTTTCCGTTAAATGGTCATAACTTGAGTTAGGGACCTCCAAATTAAATTTTGGGCATACGCCCAAGTCCCAAATCACGAGACGGATCTACTGAAACTGTCAAAATACTGATCCAGGTCTGTTTGCTAAAAACGTTGACCAAAGTCAACTTAATTGAGTTTTAAGACTCTATTTTATATTTTAATCTATTTTTTATATAAAAACTTTCCGAAAAATTATACGGACTGCGCACGCAAGTCGAGGAATGATGCATAATACTTTTTGAGGTCTTAGATCACAGAAATTATTATTAAATTTAAAGATGACCTTTTGGGTCATCACAGACTGTGACGAGCGCAAAACACAATACAAAATTATTACTCGCTAGTCAAAGATAGTATAGTTTAATTATCGTTTCCACATGGATTAGATTTAAATAATGTTCGAGTAATTTTTGATTTAATTTCTATTCAGGAGGATCAACACTTGAGTTAAATGATTATGAACTACGTGTAACTACTAAAATAAAGCAATTGACAATTGACGGCAAAGAATTAGAGATTCGTAGAGTTGGTTTCTTATCAATGTGAGGAATAAGGGTCGTGACATGATAGGTGCAAGATAGCTATTTGGTATTTAACTCTAGTTTAATTCACTCTAATGTTCTAATGATTCTCACGAATTCACTCGATAATTAGTTCAAACGTGTAGTCAAGACTCCTCGATTAAATCTTAACTCAACGAGGTGAACTAATATAAGCACTGTGAAAGTATGCAAGCATGCGTTAATGAATTAGTCTTTAGGAAAACGTCTCTCGAATATTCTCCTAACTTGATTTAATCAATAATTCAACAAGCCTATTCGATTACTTAGGAGAATCACTGAATTAAACCAAATAAAATAATGCAAAGATAATCACCAAAATATTTCTCTTTTGATTAAATAAACCGGTGAATAAAGTTGCAACAATTCAAAACTCCATAAACGAATTCAAGCAAGAACTAGAGTTAAAATCCACAAATATTTATCAAAATACCATATCAGTCAAACCTTAAGGTAAACTACTCCATAATCATGGAGGAAGTCATCACAAATATAATTAAAGAATAAGGAAACATCAATCTAACATTACAATCCAAGCTCCCGTATTGAATTGATGGAAAGATGATAAAATCCTGAGTCTTGTAGCCTCCATTGCTCTCCCAAAGCTTCCAAAGTCAAAAGTCCCTTTAAAAATATCTTTTTGGTGTATTTATACCATGTAGGAGTGGACCCGGATGAAACTACCTTTTCTAAGCCGAAACAGTAAAGTACTCTGAGAAAATCAAACGCGTGCCTCCCCTTGCGGGGCATTAGTGGGGAAGTTCAGAGAGCGAGTTTCTGACAGGCAGCAGAATTTTTCACTATCGCACCGCCTCATGCGGCGCGATAGTACAATTTTTACAGAGTATTTTATTTTCTTCGATTTTTGATATCCAGACTCGGTCTTCGAACCACCGAACGCGATCCCGGTTTAATCCCTTAGGCTTTTACTCAGACTTCAAAGCTCCAACTTGTTCGATTTAACTCCTGATTATCTTTTTAACTCGGAATCAGTTCCTGCAAGGTATAAAATACGTAATAAGTGCAATTCATTATCATTTAAGCTCAAACATAAGTAAAAATACAATAATTAGAGTGCAAACTATGACCAAAACATGAGATTCTATCTTACCATCAATATTCCACACTTAAACTATTGCTCGTCCTCGAGCAATCAAACTGCACTTCACATCGAGATGACCTTCTTATCAGACAACTTCCCTAACTTATCATGCCAAGAATATTTAAAATAGACTAAGCATCCTATCATAACGTCCTAGCCTCAAGACTCAACTCAAAAGCACCGCACATGTTTTACAACCTGCTTACTTACTCTAACATAGAGGTCAAAGACTTCACCTCACCTTCGCAAATCATGTGCCCTCACACAAACAATAGAGAATAGTCCCACACACAATAAAATTTAAGAACAAATAGGAACTCGCGATAAAAAGAATTCACTCACTCTCGGAATCAAAATTCATGTGTCACATAAGACGTACCATAGGCTTGTCTGTAGTGTAAAACTCTACTAATTGAGCTCATTCAGTCAAAGATCAAGTAGGACTTTAATTTGGTTGTAATGTAGGTTGCGGGACATGTAGGATAGATTTAGATATAGTGACTACACCTCCCTGAGTACTTTAATACATACAATTTCACAGTTTAAACCCCACACTTGTGTTGAACCAAACTCCGACCTTCACAACATTAAGCCCCCCACATCTTTAAGCACAAACAAGACGAGAACTACCACTAGCAAGGGATCAATTTTTCTCTTCTCTACCACATACACACTTTTTTTTCTTCTTCTTATTTTCAAAGTTTTGATTGATTTTTCTTTCTATTCTTTTTCCAATTCCTTACATGTGGCTCTCATAATTTTTCAAACAATGCACATTTCTCCTTTTTCTAATAGTTCCACTCAAAAACCTGACCATACTTCCACTTAGCTTTTACATGCTCATACAAATTCAAGTGCTTACGAGAGGTAAAAGGTTCAAACAGATAGACAATTCAAACAAAGAGGTCAAGCTTATAGTGTGGTTACCAAAGAAATATGACTGCAGGCTCAACGGGGCTAACTAAGATATACATTAGTTAGGTGGGTAAAAGCATATAACTGGCTCAACAAAGAAAAACCTATATCACTTCCTAGACTGAACAAAACTGCTATTTCGCTTTGCAAACACTCGGGGCAAGTTCTAGACATCAACTGATATGCACAGAATATCAACAAAATCTTACACACACATTGGCACATAACTCACTCTGGAGCGGATTTATCCCGACTCTCTAGTCAAAGGAGTTAAGCAAAGTCACAATCAACCAATTTAAGGCACTTTTCTATGAGTCAAGAACTGAGCCTAGACGTCACAACTAAGGCACTCACTACTCTCAAGGCATAACAAAGTCAAGAAAAGTCATATCCATTTAATACATAGCATAAGACTTCACTATTCATAATAAAAGAAAAACTAACTACACCCGGTTCAAACAAAATCCTTGGAAAAGAACCGCGTCACAAAAAAAAATTAAGAAAAAATTGTTACACTATCTAAGCAAACAAAACAAAATAAATGGCTAAAACAATGTTCTTCGACTTTAATCCCTCAAGAAGACAGTCAAGGAAATCCATCGTCGAGAAAATTCAAAAAAAAAAAATTAATCAAAAGAAACGAAAAACACACATATACATATTTACATCCCCCACCCCACATTTTCCATGTTGAAGATCAGCCTTTCTTCCCCCACTCTGAGCATGAGCTGCCTTTCCTGAATATCCAGGATTGCTCTACTTGTAGCCAAGAAAGGTCTTCCTAAAATCATAGGGACCTCCCTATTCTCCTATATGCTCATCACAATGAAGTCCGCATGAAACACAAACTTGTCCACCCGAACTAGCAAATCTTCCACTATTCCTTCAAGTATGATTGTGGTTTGATCCGCCAGCTGCAATGACAAAGGTATCGACCTGATTTCTCCAATCTCTCCCTCCAATTTCCTAAAATTAGACAAAGGCATAAGATTAATAGAAGCATCTGAACCACACAAAGATTTCTTAAACTTAGTACTTCTTAAAGATCAAGGTATAGTAAAACTCCCTGGATCTTCACATTTTTTAGGAAGCTTATTTTGCAAAATGGCACTATAATGCTATGTGAGTTTGACCACCGATGTCTCTTCCACTTTTCGCTTCTTGGACAATATCTCCTTCAAAAATTTAGCATAAGCTAGCATCTGTGAAAGCACTTCTGTGAAGGGTATATTCACATGCACCTGCTTGAGCACTTCTAGAAAGCCCCCGAATTATTTGTCCAGCTTTTCTCTTCTTTGCTTCTGGGGGAAGGGTAGAGCAGGCATGTATTTACTTTCTTCGATCTCATCATTACTTCTTTGTTTGTCTTTTTTCTTCCTTGTTGAAACTTCAGACTTGTTCTTCTCCTTCAGATCATCCTCTTGCTCTGCCCTCACTTCATTCTGAACTTGATTTCCCGTCAACTCCTTCTTTTCTGCTACCAACAGATCTTGCAATACTTTGCCAGTTCTCAACGACATTGCATTTATTATTTTCTTTGGATTCCTTTCGGTATCCGCAGGGAGGGTTTTGGAGACCTCTCGGACAACAGAGAAGCAATCTTCCCCACTTGCCTCTATAAGTTTCGAATAGCTGTATTATGAGTTTCAAATCTCTCATCTATTTTAATAATGAAGGCTTTCATTAGATCTTTCATGCTAGATTGATTAGAATGTGGAGGCTGGTATTGCTGCCTCTGCTGATTCTGAAATCTTGAAGTTCCTTGTCCATGGGGTCTCAGATTATTCTACTGCCATGAGTTCAAGCTCCTACTCGGTGAACTCCAAGAAAAGCCTGGGTGCCTTTGTCCCATAGAGTTAAAATTATTACCACTATGGTAGTTGCCTCTGTCAAAGCTTCCCATAACATTTACCACTTCATCTGCAGCTGAGGCCTGACACTCATGCATTGGACGACCCATTCCATAGAAATCACATACAAATGATGGTTGTCTCTAGACCTTGGCTAAGGTCAACTTTCTTATCTCTTTGGCCATGACATCTAGATGGGCTTGCACTGATGTGTTGGAATCTACTTGATGAACCCCAGCTTATTTTCTTCTATCATTACTCTCAGCAGGCTACTGGTTAGCATCTTCAGAGAGCTCATCAAGAATTTCCACGATCTCCTCAGGAGTCTTCTTCATTAAAGGACCCCCAACTGCAGTGTTCAGAGTTCGTTGTGAGGGAGGTGTCAGTTCATCCCAAAAGTCCTGGAGTTGCATCCACAATTCAATCCCATTATGCTGACACTTCATCACTATCTCCTTAAATCTTTCCCAAGCCTCGAAAACTATTTCAGTGTCCGTATGATAGAAGATGTGAATTTCCCTTCTGAATTTCATTGTTTTAGCAGCTGAGAAGTATTTTTCAAGAAACTTTTTAGTCATATCTTCCCATGTCCTGATCGACCCCGTTGGTAAGCTACGAAGCCAGTGCTTCGCGTCATCCTTCAGTGAAAAGGGGAATGCCCTTAAGTATACTGCATCTTTTGACACTCCGTTGTACTAGAAGGTGTTCATGATTTCCTCAAAATCCATCATAGGATCTTCATTCATCTTCCCTCTAAAGACACAATTGTTCTGGATAGTTTGAATCAAGCCTTGCTTCAACTCAAAATTATTCGTTGCTACTGGTGGAGGTCTGACAATAGACAGTCCCTGATTGTAGACTGGTTTGGCATAATCACCCAATGCTCGACCAGGTCTGGGTACCGCATTCTCGAACTGGTCTTCAACCAAATATCAATTTAGATTGAATCTTCGACCCCCATCATCTTTGATGGTCTCATCAGCAACTCTACGGGCTGTCTCAACTACTATCCGTGCAGCTTCTTCTCTTTACTGTGTTGCCTCTCTTGTAGCTAAATCTACTTCGTCGTCACCGTTATTAGCCATGTGTTCTGGGGTTGAAGGTTGCCCCAAGAACTTTCTGGTGAGTTATTTCTTTTTCCTCAACTGTCGCAGACTCTTTTCCACTTCTAGATTCTATGGAATCAATTCCTTTTAAGAATATCGAGTCATATACCAGAGAAGTCAATATGTTGCCTGCACACGGAAGAGGAAACCCATGTAGAATAAAATAAACTAAGTTACTAAATTAGCACCAAAAACTAATTTGAACACTATTGATTGCCAATCCCCGGCAACGGCATCAAAATTTGACGAGCGCAAAACATAACACAAAATTATTGCTCTCTAGTCAAAGATAGTATAATTATCGTCTCCACGGGGATTGGATTTAAATAATATTCGAGTAATTTCTGGTTTAATTTCTATTCAGGAGGATCAACACTTGAGTTAAATGATTATGAACTACGTGTAACTACTAAAATAAAGCAATTGACAATTGACGAAAAAGAATTAGAGATTCGCAGAGTTGGTTTCTTATCAATGTGAGGAATAAGGGTTGTGACAGGATAGGTGCAAGATAGCTATTTGGGATTTAACTCTAGTTTAATTCACTCTAATGTTCTAATGATTCTCATGAATTCACTCGATGATTAGTTCAAACGTGTAGTCAAGACTCCTCTCTCGATTAAATCTTAACTCTACGAGGTGAACTAATATAAGCATTGTGAAAGTATGCAAGCATGCGTTAATGAATTAGTCTTTAGGAAAACGTCTCTTGAATATTCTCCTAACCTGATTTAATCAACAATTCAACAAGCTCTTTTGATTACTTAGGAGAATCACTGAATTAAACCAAATAAAATAATGCAAAGATAATCACCAAAATATTCCTCTTTCGATTAAATATACCGGTGAATAAAGTTGCAATAATTCAAAACTCCATAAACGAATTCAAGCAAGAACTAGAGTTAGAATCCACAAATATTTATCAAACACGAATCCACAAATATTTATCAAAATACCATATCCGTCAAACCCTAAGGTAAACTACTCCATACTTATGGAGGAAGTCATCACAAATATAATTAAAGAATAAGGAAGCATCAATCTAACGTTACAATCCAAACTCCCGTATTGAATTGATGGAAAGATGATGAAATCCTAAGTCTTGTAGCCTCTAATGCTCTCCCAAAGCTTCCAAGGTCAAAAGTCCCTTCAAAAACATCTTTTTGGTGTATTTATACCATGTAGGAGTGGGCCCGGATAAAATTACCTTTTTCAAGCCGAAACAGGAAAGTACTCTAAGAAAATCACACAGGCGCGCCGCCCCATGCGGGGCATTAGTGTGGAAGTTCAGAGAGCGAGTTTCTGATAGGCAGCATACTTTTTCACTGCCGCGCCGCCCCATACAGCGCGGCAGTACAATTTTTATAGAGTATTTTTTTTTTCTTCGATTTTTGATATCCAAACTCGGTCCTCGACCCCCCGAACGCGATCCCGGTTTAATCCCTTGGGCTTTTACTCAGATTTCAAAGCTCCAACTTGTTCGATTTAGCTCCCGATTATCTTTTTAACTCAGAATCACTTTCTGCAAGGCATAAAACACATAATAAGTGCAATTCACTATCATTTAAGCTCAAACACAAGTAAAATACAGTAATTAAAATGCAAACTATGACCAAAATAGGGGATTCTAGCCTACCATCAGAATGAAACCTCGCATCACGGTGATATATAGTGAAATTAGATTGTAACCATATAAATTACTAAAAATATTGAAGTTAGCGACGAAATTCGTCGCTAATCTGACGTTAAATTGCTCGTAGCTAACAGAATTTTTTTATAATCTATCACTGAGCAGGATTACGCGATGGAGTATCGACAAATTTTATTGTTTAGATATAAAATTTGTCCATCACTAATTTCTGTTTTTTTAGTAGTGATATAAGTCTAAGGAACATGGGACTTGCTTCACTATTTTAAATTTTTAACAAATATTATAATCAGTTCACCGGTTCTTTCTCCTATGATCAATAATTGATTTACTTTTAGAAGTGCAAATAATGTTATTATAAAAGATTGATTCCACAACACATGCATCACATAATGGTGGAATTGAAGAACAATAAAGTAGAATAAATAAAAAATATTTATAAAAAAGGAATGGAGGGGAAGGAATATAATGAAGTTGGTTGCGGTAGGTTAGATAGCTTTTTATAACATTGAAACGTGAAAAGAAGAAGAAAAGTTGTATTATTAAGAGAAAAAGAAGTGAAAATAGAAAGAGAAATCCAGGTTAAATATGATAGAGTCCTGATCAAACTTTTCTTACTCTATTTTAAGTCGTTAATTTCTACTTGTATCGACAAAAATAATGTCATCTTATCCAATTCAAGGCTGATTCTCAAATGGTAATGCGTATAAGATTTGACTATAGGTTACGGGTAATACTTGATTTTTTTATTTCGCTTCTGCTGTCTCAATTTTTGTGATAATTTTTTTTGGTATAATCATTTGGTACCCAAAATTTGTTAACATGACTAATCTAGATTCGTGCCTCGTAGGGCGCACCGCGCATTTAAGTAAGGAACACTTCATATTAGGAGTTTCTTCCTTCCGAAGGCTTAAAGTCGAGATCTATAGTTAAGAGTAGAGGAATCTCGATCATCCATCCAACCACATGGAGGTTCAGTTATTTATTGTTTTCTTTATCTCTATTAATATAATATGTAATTAAGTTAAATTAATATTTTATAATTTGTGAGTCAAATACTGCTATATCAAACAAGACGTATACACATGGAACTACTTGCTCTATTGAAAGGACTCCAGATGGCTCTAAGCCACAACCTACTCTTTTTGGAAGTCGAAACAGATTCCACAGAGGTAATATAATTTCTTAAAAACGATAACCTTGCTTACTCACATCTGTTAAATGATTGCAGATCCGTCATCCACCAACTACGTAATCCCATGATCAAGCATACATATCGGGAGCAAAATATGGTTGCAGATTGCTTAGCAAAGCAATTTTTTGATACATCACCAGATATCACCGCCAACACATACTATGAGGCGCCCTCTTTTGTCGTAGATCTACTGCATGCAGATACTCATGGCCCGCATTATGTTCGACGTGTACGTCCAGCTTCAATCGAAGACCCTACTGCAGCTCAAACTATTTTGCACTCATCTCGTCAATAGCTGCTCCAACATCCTTTAGTAACATAGCTTCTTTTTTGTCATTGGTTCCCACTTTAGAACCACCCAGGGATGGACATCTTCTCATGTATAATCTTACTGTTGAACCACCATGAATAGCTCCCCTTATGTAATACTATGTTTTTGTTGAATGGAATCTAGTCGTTTATTACCAAAAAAAAATTAAATTTTGCTCTTCTGTTTTCAATCCTATTAATTGTTGGTTGATTCCGCAACACGACTAATGATGGATTTGGACAATAAAGAAAAAAGATGAAAAAGAAAATCGAAATTAAATTCATGAGACACAAATTAATTTTCTTCATAAACAAAACTCTATAACTCTGAAAGTCTACATAGTGGATGTTGTCAATTCAAAAAGAAATCTTAATCTATTTGGATGTATATCTATTGATCGAAATACATTTAAGTTTTTATGTTTCCTATTATATATTCTTCTTCTGTTGTTAAACTTATTGTCATAATTTAGAATTTGCTTTTTTAAATTCCTTATAATATCTAGTTATTTAGATCCTAACCAATTTAACATTTTAAACTATATGTATATTTAACACCGCTATATAATTCTTTAGAGAAGAGAGTTAGCAATCTGTGTTAAGTTTGCTATGGTATGTAATTACTTCACTTGGTAATTAATAAGAAGTTAATTAATTACCATAAAAGCCGCTATATAAACGCAAAGGAATCATTCTTTAGTGAATAGTTTAAATTAGCTCGTTTTCTTCTAATCCTACCAATAATTGGGTTCCTTTGGAAAGTGCAAATAATAAGGTATTAAACATATGGTTGATTCAACAACACATCAAATGATGATGGAATTAGTGGAGATCGAATAATGAAAGTAGAAGAAGAAAATAATATTCCCTCCGTTTCAAAGATAATGAACTGCATTTGATTTGACATAATTTAAGAATGCATAGAAGACTTTTAAAACTTGTAGTTTAAAATAATTTATAGATAATTAAGGGTGATGTTTAAAGTTACATTATTTTACAACAACAAAGACAGTGTAATCCCACATGTAGGGTTTGGGGAGGGTAGTGTGTACACAAACCTTACCTCTACCTTGTGAAGATAGAGAGCATGTTTCCGATAGACCCTCGACTCAAAGAACTGTGAAAATAAAATAAAATTATTTTTAAATTTAAAAAAGAATTATTCTTTTTGCAACAAACTAAATTTTTTTTTTTTTTTTGAAATGGGAGTAATATAGAAGGAATGGAATGAGAGTTAGGTTATTTCTGTTGCTTAAAACTGCCAACCTATATTTAGCAAAACAGAATCATAATCTGACATGTTGTAATACCTAAGCAAATCTGTAAAAAAGGCGCTATATATATGCCCAACAGGCAACAACTCCTACAACTACGTTAGCATATTACTTGTACGGAATGATACAACTTTGCAGTGTTGAGTTTATTTGAATCGAATACTTTCGGTTCAAAACATAAATTTATGCGTAAACTTTATTAAAATTATAAAAATAATAGATACAAATTTATAATTTTAAAAATATAACGACTTCGACAATTAAAATATTAAAAGTTAAATCATAAAGTTTAAATTCTGAATCCGCTCATATATTTTATTACTACGATATTAGGTGAGCTGTGGCGGACTGTCGGGAGAATGGCCAACTCATTGATGGAGACAACGGAACCTTCAATTTTAGGACTCTATTTAATGACATTTGCTGTGACGCCATTTACCACCAATACCTACCCTAACCTTCTTGCATTCATTTTTTTCTTTTTTCTCTTTTCTTATTCCTCTTCAAGGCTAAGAGAAATTTAAAAAAAAACTTAATTAAGTGTTACTCTATGTGTGGAGGATATTATTAAAAAAAAAAGAGAAAAGGCATAAATTGCCCATTAAACTTGTACCGAAAAATTATTTACACACCTAAACTTTACGGATGATCTAACACCCCCATCATTCTACTTTAAAATAAATTTATTTCCTCCCACAAGCTGACTTGGCAAAGAATGTGTTATCAAATTCTTACATGCGCGTGAAAAGAAAGAAAAAAGTTAAAAAATGACTTAAACTATACACGTGTCATCTTTGTGACCGGATATTGTAAACTAATTAGACTTAATTATTTATTCTTAATATCTTTATCATTTTTCATTTCTTATTCTTTACTCTTTTCTTTCTTTTTCTCTTCTCCTTAATCGTCTTCCCATGTTCGTGGTCTTCACTGGCAAACCAAATCATTATTGTCCGATCAAGATTTGGTCGGTGTTGGCCGGAAAATCGTCGTCACCTCTAAAATTCCCATTGTCCCTCACCAGAAAACCCACCTGGAATGACCTTCTTCGTGATCGCTGAATCAAGGACCATGTTACTAAAAATCGATTGGATAAACAAAATTCCTGTTTTGATTCAATTTATTGAACAGCGTAATATCATCATTGGGCTTATAGCAGGGATATCTCTATGCCCGTTGAAATAAACTTAATGAAGCTTCACTATCTTCCATAACTTTCAAGGCTTGCATAATATAAGTCATATTTAGTAGGAATTGGAGCTTATCCAATTGGGTCTTCTTCCGAAAATTTTAATACCTACAAAGAAAGTATCTTTTGCATTTAAATTAATTAACCCAAAACTATTCTGATTTGCACCGTAAAATCAATGAAAATTCGATAAATATGGACTAAGTTCTTGGACCACCCATCTCCAAAAACAAAACCCATACGACTTATAAAATCAATTGCCATAAGAGTTTCTCCCGTATTGTTCCTACTTGCGCTTGTTATCCAAGGGAGAGGATTTCGCAGGAGAGAGGTCGTAGGTCTGTGATGTTTAGTGTAGAAAGGGAGAAAGAGATGACAGAAGGAAGAAGTGAACGAAAAGGATAGAGTGAAATTTTTTTGGTGGGGGAGGGGGGGAGAGGGGGGGTGGAGGTTCTATTGAAATTGAAAAAAGAAGAAAAATGAAAAACAAATGTAAAAAGGCAATCCGCTAGCGTGTGTAAAATACATTTTGGACTGAATCTAGTTGTAATATTTTAGGGGTAAATAAATTCACTTCAAAGTAGAATGATGGGGTTTAATGGGCAAGCTGCCTATAATGCCAACAAACCCAATGTCCCCAGGGCGAATTTACTGCACTTGAGGTTTTAATTGACACGAGCACAACAATAACAAAATAGTTATCTACTAGTCATGTTTTCTTTCTGTGATAATGTCGTAGCGTAAGACTCCATTGCTCGATTTTGCTGCATGCTCTGCTCCCAAAATGCAGAGAGAATAAAAGTGAAGGAGAATAAAAGTGGTCTTAGAATAAGGTTTGATTTTTTTTTTGATGAAAATAGTCATCTAAAAAACTATAAATAAATCTATTAAGATGGTACGATAAGTTTGTAAAGATTTGGTACAGTTTGTAAAAAAGTAGATGAGCAATTATGTTGAGTCATATAATGCATTATAAATCTATGATACATACTTTTGGATTATGGGTTAGTTCTTATAGTTATATAATGGGTAAATTTTGGATGCAAAAGAAAGTATAAGATAGAGAGATTCAAAGCAATGAGGATTGATTATATGTACAGTTTGATTTAAATACATAGTTAACCATAAAAATGGCCTGAGGTTTCTGCTTTAGTCAAGAAATCACGAAAAATCATGTTTTATCTTGAGTCTGATATCAAGCAACACAATCAATAGCAATATTTTAAAAAATTCACATTTTTACATGTAACTCAGTGAAACCTTTCACTTTGGACTTTATTTTGTGCACTCTTTATTTTGTTTAGCCCTTGTATTGAGCTTTCAGGAATTTTTTGCGACATGACTAACTAGCTGCATTTTTCAGAGAATAATGCAATTCAGTTTCCGGTGAGTTTTAGGGTTATTCAAATTTCTTTTATAATGTTAGGCTTGTACATGCTTCGCCCCGTGCAAATGATAAATTCTGAAGTAAAAATATAATATTTGTTTAGGTTGTATGTAATGAGATATACACGATATTGGACTATAGGAAGCTTTTTTTTACAACAAACAAAAGAAAAACCAGTAATGTCGTGTTATATTAATTTAAAAAGGTGAGTTCGTCTATGTTTTATATTTTAACGTGCTAATACATGAGCGCTCTTTGTTGGTTTTTAAGGTGAGATGTTGAAGTTTCTATATTTATGATTATGTTTTATAGTATTTTAGCCAGTTAATACATGAGCATGCATTAAATTCCTCTTCTGATAAGAAAATTTTGTGCTCTGTGACCCGATAAGTATTGTTGTTGCTCAAGGGTAGATAATTGTTGTATTACTTTTTGCGCCTTTACTGAGTTACATGAAAGAAAACTTCATTCAAAGTGCAGATGTATCAAAGATCAAGTTTCTGTAAAACTTCTTTTCTAAATTCCAGTCATTGCATTTATCTTTATTATTTGTTACATTTAAGGTATTTTTCAGACTGAAATTTATGTCAAGAAGTCGATATTGAAAGGCATGTGAATCGATAGAGAAAGAATTCATCATACAGAGTGTGGAGTTTTGTGAACTAGACCGTGACATTTGACAATTTTCATAATGATATTCTTAGAATCGCAATTGAAGAGTATACAACTATATGCCTTTGTCATCCCCTTTTTTATGTTTGTGAGAATTATGTTCAATTTGATTTATTTTTTAATTATTATTTGAAAAATTCAAGCATGCACTGCTTCCTCATCTTTGGTATTATAATAATAATCTAGAGCTATCTTTTGGGTACACTATTTAAGTATTTTTTTCCCCTTATGTTTGAATTTCTCTTCAACGTGTGAAATAGGGGGATCAATCTCTCATTCTTGCTACTTATCCCATTCAGAAGTGAGGAAGATACTAATGGAATTCAAGGCAACAACTCAAAACAAATTAAACATGTTTATTTGCAATTACTTCGTGATTATCCGAAGGTTAATTGGAGATGCTTAATATTTCAAAATATTGTTAAACCTAAAGTCATTTCCACAATGTGTTTACAATATCATAGGAAGATTGTTGACTATTGATAGGCTTTAGAAATGAGGTCTTAATGTGAATTTACTTGTGTGCTCTATCAAGCGCAACTGAATTAAGAGATATCTTTTTGGAGAATGTACATTTGTTAAGGACTCGTGGGTCATGCTACTGAATTGGTTGTAGATACAACTAGTACTTTTACTGGGTCATACAACATGTTAAGGGGAAAGACAAATATAGCAAGACTAATCAAATTAGAGTGTGTATATGCAATTTCAAGGCTGTGGGGATCTGAAATGGCTACTGCAGAAGCTTTATTTCTAATTTGTTTACCTTTTTTTTTGTTCTAAGTTTTAATTTAGGAGCTTAGATAACAGATTTTGTATAAGTAATTTAGCAGTTCGTGACTAATTGCTTTAAGGATTATTTAAATAAGCGGTGATTAAATTATTTTTTTTATTTTTTTTTTTCATCCTTGAAAATTGTATGCCTAAGTAAATTTATAAAGACTATCTCCCAAGTAATTGATATGTTTTCGCGCGATGGTAAATTTACTAGCTAAAGTTTAAACCGTGCGCATGGCTTTCTTGAGTCGTACGGAATTGACAATGCCATACAATTGTCCCGGGGCGTTTAGTGTCTGTCTCAAATTGGGTCCTTATTTTGATATTTTAAAAGCATCGACTACAATTGGAAAATATGCATCATAAATATTATACCATTTATGTTTGCAATAATACTTTATATTAGTGTAACCAGAATTGTTCTAATATACTCAAATTTCGTAAGTCCAACTTTACTCTTTCATCTTATTTGAATACTTATGTAATTCTCCACACAACTTAAATTTAGAGTCTTACATAAAATTCTTATAACAAAGTTGTGATTGGAATTGTTTCCTATGCATCTGAAATTGTCTATGGTGTTGTTTCCTATTGCTGTATCTGAAATTTCTTAGCACGAGAACCAAACAAGATTTAGTCATGGCGAGAAGTTTTGGTTCCGTTTTCCGCCTTAACGACAGAAAACAGGATTTATCAAATTCTATTGAGTCAATCAGTTTCAACAAGTTTGTAAGGAGTCCAAAAGGATCTGTTCATTCAGAAACCGACCTGCAAGAGAAAGGAAACTTTAAAAAAGGAACCAGCTGTAAATCAACTTCATATTTTGAAATGTCTTTACCTATGAATACTATTTTATTCATCTGAATCTCTTCATTTCTCCATCTGCGACTTGGAACAATTTCATATATTTCTCTCACACCCTGCCAGATACAGTAGTCAATATGCTTTTTGTTATCAGGTTACGGTAGTCAGTATGTTAGGAGAAAGAGAACACAACACCATAGACACAATCGATGTCGTACAGCTATTATAGGATGAGATTGTACTGAAATACTATTGCAATATTTTCTTTTAAGTTCCAGAAAACACAAAAATATCCTGCTTTGCTTTTTCTCGTAAAAGAACAAAAGTAACAAAAATGGTTGATAGACATTCTTGGCAACAGAAATTCTTTATATATCAACTTGTGATAGCATGCTGATAATTAGAGGATCAATGAGATATGGTACAATTTGGTCGCAGGTCCACTATAGGCTAATCGAAGAATTGTCTGCTACTCCAAAAAAACACAATGAAGGTGGAGGAGAACCCATAGTTGGCGAGAAAGAAAAAGTGGACTGAAATATAGATTAGTGCCACATCACTCGGAGAAGGTATTATATAAGTGCCAAAAAGGTGACCTAGCTAATAGCTCTGCTGCTTGATAGGAGCCAAAGCTGTAAACTAAAATAAGAAATGTAGCACCTTACTCAAGCTCTAGGGATACAAGTGGAAACAACCCTTTCACTTCTTTTTCTTTTTCGTTTTCAAGAGATTTACATCAAAAGCGACTAAAACAGTTAAATGATCTTTTCTATCTATGACGCTCGCAGATATTTTTGAAAAAGAAAACAGGAAGGGTACAGACGTTTTGGTTCACCTGATAGCTTTAGGAGCTACATGTATTACCACTACAACAGTATATTACAGCATGCAGCTAACTCCATGTAACATATAAAGTTGCAACTTTAAATGTAAATGACACACATCTGCATGGAGATGTCTTTGGAAATAATATTCCACCAAACGTAAGGAAAATTCGAACTTCCAAGTTCCACCGAAAAGAGAACCACCTACGTTCATCAGTGTTGAAGAGTCATTGCTTTTTGCATGAAGTATAGTAGGGAACTAAATTTATAACTGATGAAATATGCCAAGAATTGTATATCAGAATCTATTGCAATCAATGCACAACAGAAAGGTTGAGTTCTTAATTAAATATAAGTACTTTTTACAAGAAAAATAGTAGCCTAGCATGGAACCACAAAGAGGTGCGGTGGGATGGTTAGGATCCCTCAACTCTTAACCAGACGTCTCAAGTTCGAGCCTAGGGAATAGAGAACTTCTTGGTAGGGAGCGCTTTACCCCCCTTAATACCCCTACTCAGTGCAGATCCGTACTAGTCGGGCCAATAGGCTTCGGATACAGGATGGTTAAAGGAAAAGAAGAATAGCAGGGACGTCTGTTTGAGATTTATTTATTAGCTGAAAGTTCCATCACTAGTCAATCTCTAATTATGTGTTTCCCAAAGCATTTCTTTTTCATAAATTGGTAAATCAAAGCATTTGATCATTGTTCTTCTAGTTGTCATTTTATCTTGGCTCACTAGTTCTGGCTTTTAATCTTTTGAAATGATGCAAAATAACCAAAAAAGTGGCCCTAAACAATTTTAGAAGTAAAAGTAGAAGTGCTTCAGATCTTGATATTAGTTTTCTTTATTGTAGGACATGTTACCTGTAAAGTGTGGAGGTGATCCGAGTTTTTGACTCTTAAAATTCCCTTGCAACGATAAACATCCATGCCATACTTTTTATCCCAAAGGAGTTCCTCAAGCCATGTGCGAACCTATTGCCACAAGGTAAGTAAGGACCTTAGTGATCCAAGTGCCAACCTTTGTGCATGACATTATGCTAAAACCACAACAGGAGCATAAAAGCATAGTAATCTGGCTACAAGTACTGGTTCTGAGATTTACAGGTGTACTGATCTTCATAGATTTTTATAGCATGTATGAGACCCCTTAAAGGAAAAAAGGCTTTTAAAGAAAGGACAAGATATCAGCCACAATTAGCAAGCCCTTTTTGCTTTCCAAGGACAGAGAATCAGAGGACTCTGCAGCAGATGGCTTAAGTCACAGCCAAGCAAGCACATAGACCAGCAACCTTTTTAAAAAAAATTACCTTATCCAGGTCAATCTGCTGCGTATCACAGATGCACAATGTTCTGACTTCACTGTCATGAAGGCCTTTAGTAGTTAGAGATTTGTTCTCTTGCAACAATGCTTCCAGATGAGCAGCATGCTAAGAAAATTAAAATAAAGAAGATTAAATAGCTCTCCATCTGCTGTCTAACAATATCTGAATTTAGTGCATTAAGGATCATTGCTTACAGTAGGATCATATGCCTGGCAGTTTAATATCTTTGACAAATCAATTTGGCAACGAACAGAATGAATAATATTGGCAAGGGAATTAATATCACGGATTTCCTTCTCCAGTTCCTGTAGCATTGCTCCTGAGTCGTCTTGAGAAACTAGATCAACCTTGTTAAGAATGATAACATCCTACATCGTTAATAAATAAAAGTCAGACATGATTTCATTTCATGATCCAGACCTAAGTTGTATGGAGCGCAATCCTGGTTAGCACCTATAAGAATGGGATAACTGCTAGAAAGGTAACTTAGATTGAAAGCCTAATTAGAAACCTCAGATGATTGAATGTTGAGACTAACATATCAATTACCGCAAATGCTATTTGTAAGTAAGCTTCAGGAAATGAAGAGGAGTTAGGATTTGGTTTTAGCTGATACCGAAGGTTTTTTGCATCTACAACCTGTTACAGAAGCAAAATCAATTAAAACCTCTGGGAAAATAAAGTGACAAGTTTTTAAGAACCAGAATGCTATTGAGAACAATCAATAGCATATGAAGTTAATCAAATAAGAAGGTACAATAAAAGGATGGACATGAAGTCAATAAGTAATTCCTTAATGCACATCTAACCAGCATGATAAATTTTAGTTGAATATTGCTGATCTAAGAATGAACACATAAAACTACAAAATCTAAACCGCTGCACTTTTCAGAAAATATTCTTTTCTCCATCCACAGAGAAGTGTAGAGAAAAAAAGGAAAATTCTGAAAACTTTATAAATTAAGTTTTAAATCATTGTAACACAGAACTCACAGTAATAATCGAGTCAAGCCTAACATCTGATTCCAGCTGATCATCCAACCAAAGCACGGATGCAAGAGGGGCAGGGTTTGCCAAACCAGTAGTCTCTAGCAATATATGGTCAAGTCTACAAACAAACACAATAGCTCCTTATCATTAGATGAAATATTTTAGCAAAGAACTACAGAACTCTGTCACCTGGCTCCAAACTTAACAAGGAAGGATTATTCAGAGAAAGCACTTGGTGAAAACAGATCCTTCTCATTTCTGTTCTTATTTAAAGATTCTTTTATTCTTATGCATTTCCTTGCCTGTTTTCAGCGCATGGTGTTCAGAGGTTCAAACAACAATACCCCTTAGAGAAGCTAATATTTAAATGCCAATGAGAAAGTAAAGAGAGAGACTGAAAAAGTATGAAATATTTGTTACACATAGGAAATTCCATCAGATTCAAGTAGCAGTCTCTTTAATCCCATTTCCTCAAGTATAGAACCAAGGCTTCATAGCAGAACAAAGTTATGCATAACCCATAATTCCACCAAAGAAACTCAATTCAAACTAACAGTAGCTTGAAGTGCATGTGTACAACCATCAGTGCATCACCTTCCTTGAGCAGCCCACAGCATAAAAAAGATTTCATTTTTAAGTATATATGCATATAAACAGTGAGAAAATAATGGCAAAGGACAGTGTGAAGGCGAAAGCACGATCATATTACCTCTCTTTTCTCTGAACAAGCTGCTCCAATGCTTGAACCAAACTATGCTTCACAGTACAACAAATACATCCATTTGCAAGCTCTACCCATTCTTCCACAAGACCGCCTTCTTCCCCTTCATTTATCATAGCTCTCTCGACTCCTATCTCCTCCCCAAATTCATTCAGTATCACTGCTATTCTCTTCCCATGTTGCTCTTTCAGTATATAATTTATCAACTAACAATAAAAGCAACAACTATAAGTCAACCCCAAACTAGTTAATACTCCCTTCTCTCCGGTTTATGTCACGTTATTTCCTCATTAATTTGTTCCAAAAAGAATGACACATTTCTGTATTTAAAAACACTTAAACTTTAAACCTCCAATATTACCTCATTTCAACCAAATGATTTATAGTCCCACAAATATGTATTGACTTGTTTTAGACCAAAAGTTTCAGAAGTCAATTTTTTCTTCTTAAATTCCTGTCTAGTCGAACTACATCACAAATGGCACGGAGGGAGTATAATTTAATAACTGAATATAAGCAAAAAATTTGTAGCAGTAGAAATTACGGTGGATTTTCCAGAACCAAGATAACCGGTGATGACGGTGACGCCGACCGGAGGAAGCTCGGGGTTTTCCGCCAGTTGACTGGAGTTGACGGCGTCGTTGATTTCGACGGCGAGTGGCGGTTCTTCGTCGGAATCCTCCATGCTCAGCTCCTTCAGTCGATTTTCCATTTTTTTTTCTTTGGAGAAGAGGATAGTGTAAATGGACTCTTTATTATTGGGCCAAATGCAGAGGGCCGTGATGGGCTGTTAATTTGTGGGCAAGTTACATATTTAGCTGGTCGACTCAAAAAAATAGAATTTTCATAAACAACTATTGTTTAGTGACTATTAACTTTCTATAGCTACCATATACATAATTACTTGCTATATCTACTATTCAGTTATTACGGTAATGTATTCACATGTATTCGCGCTGCTGTATTCATGAATACATCAGCAAAAAGCGCCTAAAATCAGGGCAGTCTAGTTGTACGCGCATGTATTCACATGTATACGCGCCATGTATTCATGAATACAATAGTAAAAACCGCCTAAAATCAAGGCAGTCCAGCTGTACGCGCATGTATTCACATGTATTTGCGTTGTTGTATTCATGAATACAGCAGTAAAAACGCCTAAAATCAGGGCAGTCCAGCTGTACGCGCATGTATTCACATATATTCACGCTGCTGTATTCATGAATACATCAATAAAAAGCACCTTAAATCACGGCAGTCCAGTTGTATGTATATGTATTTATATGTGTTCGCGCTGCTGTATTCATGAATACAGTTATATGCGCATGTATTCGCATGTATTCGCGTCGTGTATTCATGAATATAGTAACAATAATCCCTTAAAAATAGGTATGTCCAGCTGCCTAAGAGAGAGGAAAAACATAAATAGCGTATTTCATGCTTCAATGGTAGTATATACCATAAAATATTTATTTTGCTATAAAATACAAAAGGTAACTATAGAAAATAATATTTTAAAATAATTTTGGTTTATAATAAATAGAGTGTATACCTTTGCTATAGGAGGTAAAATTTCTAAAAAAGTACATTCATTAGTTAATTATAACAACAACAACAAACCCAGTGTATTCCCATAAATGAGGTTTAAGGAGGTTAGTATGTACGCAGACCTTACCCCTACCTTATAAAGATAGAGAGGATGTTTCCGACAAACCCTCGGCTCAAGGAACAATGGAGATAAGACACAAGTAGCAAACAATAGTAACAACAATATATTAAGGTAACGGGCGCGAATAACACAACATGTAATAGTAAAGAATCATGAATAAGATAACACAAAAATATTCCTAGTACTACTGGTAAGCCTAGGAGGAACACACTACTATCTGTCAATCTACAACCCTAATCCTCGACCTCCACGCCTTTTTATCGTGAGTCATATCTTCGGTAAGCTGAAGCAATGACATGCGCTGCCTAACTACCTCTCCCCCAATACTTCTTAGGCCTGCCCCTTCCCTTCCTCAAACCCGCAATGGACAACCTCTCATACCTCCTAACCGGAGCATCTATGTCTCACATCTTCATATCCCCTAACCAACTCAGCCTCGACTCCCGCAACTTGTCCTCCACAGATGCCACTCCTACCTTGTCCCTAATAACTTCATTCTTGATCATGTCCTTGCTGGTATGACCACACATCCATCTCAATATCCTCATTTCAGCTACTTTTATCTTCTGGACATGGAATTTCTTGACGGGCCAGCACTCAACCCTATACAACATAATCGATCTAACCACCACTCTGTAGAACTTGCTCTTAAGATATAAAATATATATAAAAAAATATTTTATTGGCTATTAACTTTTTAGAGCGACTATACAATATAGTTTCACTTATTTTGTTGAGAATGAAGTGGCCCATTTCCAAGTGATAAGTTTCTAATTTTCTTTTCACATTGTAGGGAAAATTACTACTTTTCATTTCAATTTATGTGTCATTACTTGACAGTATACGTAATTTAAAATAAAATAAAAAGACTTTAGGAACGTAGGCAAGGCTTACGTTGTATTATGTATATATCATAATAAAACTTGTATTATGAACTTACAATTTATAGGCAAGGCTTTTAGTGAGCTAAATTTCGTGATTTTAAATCTCGTCATTATTTGATTGGCCAGCCTATACATAGCAAATAAAGAATCCTTTCTATGACAGATAATGTTAAAAACAAAAAATGCAAATACGCATATGGATTGTCTTTTCTTTTTTTTCTTTGGTTAAACTATCTGGTGTTCATAATTCATTGATATGACTAATTTAATTGCAAGGAGTTTTAACGTTTCCTATCAAAGAAGATTTCATTCTCAAGACTTGAACTCGAGATCTGATTAAGGATAGAAGAACGTTAAAGTTTTCCAATTTATATCAGTTGTTTCTAATAAATATATTTCATAAATAAGTTTTGTTTCATATAATTATTTTAGATCCTCTGTAGTGGATTACTTATTTGATCCAATTACATTGTAAAACGTATGTTGTGTATGTATCTATTTGGTCTTTGCTCGTAGTTGCTTTATTTGTTTCTTTAACATAATTTCATTCAAATGTTGGAAAGCATATATAGTCACCGGGGCGGGAGCTACAATAGAGGGTAGGGTTCGGGCGAACCCAGTGACTTTTTTCGAGAACTTATATTTGTATTGAAAAATTTACTATTTCTATATAAATATATCATGCCGAACCCAGTAACAAAAGAGGTTTGGGTTCAATGGTAAGAGTTCTGGGTGCGCGGGGAGAACACGTGGGTTTGAATCCCGCTCGAAGTAGTGTGCTATTTTGTTATTTTTTATAAATAAAATATCAGAAAGCACAATTGCTTTTTACAAAAAAAATATCAGAAAGCACAAACTAAGGACAATGTAATTCTCGAACAACTACAAAAAGAATTTCAGAAAGCACAAACTAACTACAATGTAATTCTCAAACAACTCCAAAGGACATTTTTGACTTACTTTAGACTAACATTTATTCTTTTTAATACATAAAACATAAAGCATTTTTTCTTTCTAATAAATAATTCATTTTAAACAAAAACAGCCAACACACCTTCTGTCTTTCTAATTCCCAAATCAAAAAAGCTAGGATTCTCTGCCTCTGTCAGTCTTTTGATCGCTGCTACAACCCTCTGCCGGAGTCGGGTGCCATCAAACTCTCGTTGTGTATGCTCTTATTCTCTTAGAAGTTAGACCCTTCTTCCTTCTTCAATTCTTCTTTCCTGATTTTTTCTTTTCATGTTTTCCTCTTATATTTTATATTTTACAATTTATACAAAATCTGATTTTTAATCTTTGATTCTAGGGTTGTCCCACATTTTGAACTTCATTCTCTTTGTCAATTTGTGCTTTTGTACTTTTCAAAAGTTTAAACTTGGATTCTCCGACAAATCGACACACAAGGTATGTGGGCCTACTTTCTTGTTTTTAGTTTCTTAGTGAGACCAACTTTCGGGTGTAATTTTGTTTTGTAATTTTTAGGGTCTTCTAGCAAAAGTCGATATGATCACGAGTTTTTATAAAGCTCAAGCTTCTGCAGCTTCTTCTAGCTCTCCTTTGTCAAGTTTTCTATGTCTAGTTATTAGTAACAATATTAATCCTTCCCAAGCATCGGATAAAGTGTTGGATTATGAGCCCGATCCAGCTGAAAGAAAACTAATTTCAGCATATCCACCTAATTTACGTGACAGAGTATAGAGAAATTATATACAAAATGGACCTTGTCAACCTCGTGGTTTTGTCTTTCCAAAAAGAAATTTTGGAGGAATAATGCGTCAGTTTAATCCTGAATGATTTAAAACTTCATATTCTCAATGGTTAGAATATAGCATTAAACAAGATGTAGTATTTTGTTTATGTTGTTACTTGTTTAAAAATGAGATTGGAGGATATGAAAAAAAAGTAGGCGATGCTTTCACAACAGATGGCTTTAGAGGTTGGAATAAAGGTTTAGAAAGGCTTAAATCACATGTGGGTGACGTGAATAGTATTCATAATCGATGTTTCAAGATGATGCTAAATTTAATGAATCAAGCATAATCTATTCTAACATCTTTGAACAAGCAATCTGAGAAAATTAAAAGTGAACATTGAGTTCGCTTGAATGCTTCAATTGATGTGATAAAGTATCTTTTGAAAGAAGGAATGCCTTTTCGCGGCCATGATGAGAGTGTAACTTCGACAAGAAGAGGCCATTTTTTAGATCTCTTAAAATGGTATGCGGATAGAAAGGAAGATGTGAAAAATGTGGCATTAGAAAAAGCTCCAAAAAATAACACCATGACTTCTCCTGATATTCAAAAAGATATTGTGAATTCTTGTGCAGAAGAAATAACGAAATCAATTATTGAAGACTTGAATAGGGATTGTTTTGGGATATTAGTTGATGAGTCTAAAGATGTCTCTCATAAGGAACAAATGGCTATTATTCTGCGCTATGTCAACAAAGAGGATGAACTTATTGAGCGATTCTTTGGTCTTGTTCATGTTAAAGATACAACTGCACATGCATTACAAAAAGCAATAAATTCTTTGCTTTTACAACATTCATTGAGTTCATCTTTAATACGGGGACAAGGGTATGATGGAGCTAGTAACATGCAAGGAGAAATTAATGGTCTTAAAGCTTTGATTCTGAAAGATAATCCTTCGGCATATTGCGTACATTGCTTTGCTCATCAATTGCAATTGACTCTTGTAGCTGTTGCAAAGAAACACCATGATATAAATAATTTTTTTGACATTCTTGCTAATGTTTTGAATGTTGTTGGAGGTTCTTATAAGCGTAGGGAGATGCTTAGAGATGATCAAGCTGAAAAATTAAACGAGTTATTAGTGCTTGGTGAAGTTCATACAGGAAGTGGATTAAATCAAGAACTGGGCTTCAAAGACCAGGTGATACCCGTTGGGGATATCACTTTAAGACATTGCGCAACTTTATATTTTTATTCTCATCAATTGTTCATGTACTTAGAGTTCTTGCAAATGAGGGTTCAAATTATCAGGAGAAAGCACTAGCAAAAAGTCTAGTGGAAGATATAAGATCTTATGAGTTTGTGTATATATTACATTTGATGTTAAAAATAATGGCAATTACATATGATTTGAATATGGCTCTGCAAATAAAAGATCAAGATATTGTTAGTTCTATGAAACTTATTCATTTCACAAAAAGGCAATTGCAAATAATGAGGGAATCTAAATAGAATTCTTTGTTAGAAGATGTCTCTTCGTTTTGTGATAAGAATGGTATTGTGATCCCAAAAATAGATGAGAAGTATGGTCTTGGAAAGTCTAAGCATAAAAGTTCAACTGTTACATATTCTCATCATTTTCATGTAGAAGTGTTTTGTGCCGCTATTGATTTGCAACTTTCGGAGCTTAACAATCGTTTTAGTGAAGTGAATACTGATCTGCTTCTTAGTATGGCTAGTTTGAGTCCTGATGATTCTTTTGCAAATTATGATAAAAACAAGATTATGAAACTTGCTATATATTATCAAAATGAGTTCACTACTTCTAAGCTTGAAGATCTTAGTTTTGAGCTTGACAACTATATTGACTATGTTCGAGAAATGGACAATGCATTCTCTAACTTGAAAGGGCTTGGTGATCTCTCGAATACATTAGTTAAAATAAATATTCACAAGACATGTGGACTTATTTATTTGCTTGTGAAGCTAAGTTTGATATTACCTGTGGCTACTGCAACAGTCAAAAGGGCCTTTTCCTCAATAAAGTTTATTAAAAATGACTTGCGAAGCAGAGTTGGTGATGACTTTTTGAATGATTGTTTAGTTTGTTATATAGAGGATGGAGTATTTGAAAGTGTACCTAATGATGCGATCATTGATCGTTTTCAAAACATGACAAGTCATCGAGTGCAATTGAAATAATAATGTTTATATTCATATATTGTGTTTGTCTGGTTCGTTACCTTTAATATATATTAGATATCGATACTCATTCTTTAGTCAGCTTGTTATTGTATATTAGTTTTAGGTCATAGTATTTTCTTATAATTTAGAACCCATACACTTTAAATTCTAGCTCCGCCTCTGATAGTCACTGATTCTGCTTCGTTTAGTTCAAAGTAAGCTCTTCCTGTATTTACGATTTTAAGGAGGATGCGATTTTTTCTTAAAATTTTGAAATTCTTTCACAAAACAAAGAATGAGACGACTTAATTATAATTCTCAGGTTTGAATTATGATAATGGAAAAATCTTTTAATAGAGAGTGTTTCCAGCCCTACATAGTGTACATATGGATTAATCTGATCAATGGGCACCAAATACCGAAATGATTATGCTAAAATAATAAACAGTAAAATATAGACTTAGAGAATTAATGTCACCTATATATGCACATGTGAGATTGTACATGCAAATTAATGTAATTAATATTCCTCAACCCCCCTCCCTCCCCCCAACAAAAACCTCCAACAAAAATGGACCAATAAAGACCCCGTGATTGCCATTTCTACTTCAGAGTTCCTCTTTTTCCTCCTTCAGTACTAGTTCACACCATATTTGAGTTTATCAACAACCAAACCACAAGACTTCAACTGCAATCATATTATGAAGCTCTATTTCAAATCATAATTTTTGTCTAACTGATGCTTGCAATATCAAGGTAAGCTGCCTATATTATACCCCTTTGGGGCGCGATTCTTCTTCAAACCCTGCGTGAATACGGGACGTAGTGGGTTCAACTGAACCTGATTCATCAAAAAATAATACTGTGTATATATTTTTTTTAATATAAATTTTCCCAGTGATCTGGGTGTAGTTGTATTCATGAGAAAGAGAACAAGAGGGGGACTTGACTTTACCTCAAAATTACAACACACGGACAAGCAATTGTCCTTCAAAAAAGGATGGCCTTAAAGCAAAAATTAATTATTCAGCCATCCCACCAACTAAAAAGGACTAACTAACAAAGAGATTAGCCTTGTCGTATCTTAGCCTAATGGTAGGCATCTGAAATTTGTCCAACATAAAGGGGCCCTTCGCACCTCTAGGAAGGTCCTCAAAGGTGTAATAGAAGGAGCCTTGTTGACTATTCTTGGCACTTTTTGCTAGATAATTCGAAACATTATTAGCCTCCCTAAAATAATGACTTACTATGACATTAGCTTGACTCAATATTTGAGAGATGTCCATGATAATATGAAGCAACTTGTAATTGTTGGCTTGTTTGTCAATAATCATCTGAATGACTTCCAAGGAATCAAGTTCCAGTGTGAAATCGTTATATCCATTCTGCACGCACCATTCTATACCCAATTTAGTTGCCTGTGCTTCTGCTATGATATTGTTGCTGCAGTTGGCTGGCTGGGAAAAGGCCATTATCATGTTACCCTTACAATCTCTTAGAATACCTTCCAACCCTGCATTATTTATTGATGAGGTATAACTTCTATCAGTGTTCAGTTTGAGTGTGCTAGGCTTTGGCATCTCCCAACACACTATTGTGATTTTGAGAACAGGTTGTAGCTTGAACATTTTATCGCAAAAATTGACCCAAGGTAATGTCATATTAACTTTAGGGAAGGCTTTCTTAATAGCTGCCTGGATCATCCAACTATCATTTTCATTTTTGTCGTCTTGAACCATCTATTTTTGTCTATAATCTTCTTCTACTTTACTCTCTCCCGTTCAGTTTATGTGATCTTTTTTCCTTTTTAGTTCATCCGAAAAGAGATATTTTTTACAATTTGAGAATGTCACGACCCAAACTAACCTCTGTCGTGATGGCGCCTATCGTGGAACTAGGCAAGCTGACTCATTTCCAAAACAAACCGATATTTTCATTTCAAAGAAAATTTCAAGATTATTTAACATAAAACCTCCATTTAAAGAGTTCAAATCAAAGAAAAATAGAAGTGCGGAAAAGAAAAGCCCGACATCGGGGTGTCACTAGTCATGAGCATCTACTACAATCTGTCTAACAATATCAAGGCTAACTCAGCCTGTAAAATATCTAAATACAACTAGAGGAAGATAAGAGGGAGAAGAGCTGGGGCTGCGATTGCCAAACAACTACCTTACTATCTCCAAGAAAACCTGCAACCAGAACACTCAATAACCGCTACCGTGTCCAGCTACACCTGAATCTGCACACAAGGTATAGGGAGTAATGTGAGTACGCCAACTCAGTAAGTAACAACAATAAATAAAGACTGAGCAGTAGTGACGAGCAATAAAGCATATAACGTTCATATCATGAAATCTCAGTAAAGTGCAACATGCTTTAAAAATCAGTGTTTGAATCGAATCATCTCGTTTAAACCCGGTTCCAGTAAAAATTATTTAAAGATATTTTTCCAACAGTTTTTCAAACAAAGGCTCAATGCAAAGGTGAGCAAAAGAAATGATGAAATCATAAACAACCCCTCGGGAAAAACATCACTTATAAACAGCCCCTCGGGCAAACCTCACAGTCACTCGTGCCACTCGGTCATACCTCACAATCACTCTTGCCACTCGGGCATACCTCACAATCACTCATGCCCCCAGTCACTTAGCACTCGGCACTCGACACTCGCACTCAGTAGGTACCTGCGCTAACTGGGGGTGTGTACAGACTCCGGAGGAGCTCCTTCAGCCCAAGCGCTATAATCTGCACGGACAACTCACGTGCTATAATAATAAAATATGCTGCAGGCGGGCAGCCCCGATCCACACTTATCCTCACAAATCAGGCCCTCAGCCTCACTCAGTCATAAATATGTTGCAGGC
The DNA here is from genome assembly GCF_000715075.1 of Nicotiana tabacum. Classification (NCBI taxonomy): domain Eukaryota; kingdom Viridiplantae; phylum Streptophyta; class Magnoliopsida; order Solanales; family Solanaceae; genus Nicotiana; species Nicotiana tabacum. The sequence goes on from NC_134103.1 coordinate 18,442,876, forward strand.
GGGCAGCCCCGATCCACACTCATCCTCACAAATCAGGCCCTCGTCCTCTCTCAGTCATAAACCTCTCAAGCCACTCGGGCATTTCAGTAAAATAGGGCATTCGGCCCAAAACAACATTTATATACATCAAAATAAAGTCAAAAACTGAGTTATGCGGTAAACAAGTATAAACATGACTGAGTATAGATTTTCAATCGAAAACAGTGAGAGGATGGTAAGAAACAACCCTTAAGGGTCCAAATAGCATTGGCGCAAGGCCCAAACATGGCATTCAACCCAATTTATAGAAATTCTTTCTAAAACATATAAGTATCAAATGGTTTCAACAAAGTATGCAACTTTACAGTTGCTACAGGACGGACCAAGTCACAATTCCCCAATAGTGCACGCCCACACGCCCGTCACCTAGCATGTGCGTCACTTCAAAATAGTAGAATAATACGAAATCCGGAGTTTCATACCCTCAGGACTAGATTTACAATCGTTACTTACCTCAAACCGCGAAATTCTTATTCTGGAATGTCCTTTCCTCGTTAATTGGTCTCCAAACGCCTCGAATCTGGTCATAAATAATTCGTTTCAGTCAATAAAATTTATTGGAATTAATTCCACAAGATTATAATGATTTTCCATAAAAACCCAAAAATTAGCTCAAACATTGTCCGTGGGGCCCACGTCTCAGAACTCGATAAAAGTTACAAAATCCGGAAACCCATTCAACCACGAATCTAACCATACCAATTTTACAAAAATCCGACCCCAACTCAACCCTCAAATCTTCGATTTAAACCAAGAGGGTTTTCAAATTTTTCCAACTCAATTCACCAATTAAATGATAAAAACAACCATGTATTCGGGTAATTTAACCAATATTGAGTTAAGAATACTTACCCCGTTGTTTTCTCTGAAAATTACCCAAAATCGCCTCACTTCCTAGCTCCAAATCGCCAAAAACTGAAAATGGGACAAAGTCCCATTTTCAGAACTTAAACTCACTGCCCAGACTTTTCTTCTTCGCGAACGCGGTCAGTGCCTCACGTTCGCGAAGCAAAAAATAACTCCCGTCCAAATTCCTCTTTCGCGAACGCGACATCACCCTCGCGTTCGCGAAGCACAAAATGCCTCTGCTTCAATGCCTTCTACGCGAACGCGTTCAACCCATTGCGAACGCGATGCTTCGTTCCCTCTCACTACGCGAACGCGACGCGAATGAGTAGACCAATTGCCTGGGGGCTTCAGCTGCTTCCTCTCTTCTTCGCGAACGCGTAACACATCTCGTGTTCGCGATGCATCCCCGGTCCACCCTTCGCGAACGCGTGCTTCTCTTCGCGAACGCGAAGAGAAAATATTGCCAGACTCTCAGTTCCTCTTCGCGAACGTGAGGCTCCACTCGTGAACGCGATGAAGGAAACCAGATGGTGTATCAGAAATATTCCAGCAGAGTTTCAAGTCCAAAATCCAATCCGTTAACCATCCGAAACTCACCCGAGCCCCTCGGGACCTCAACCAAATATACCAACAAGTCCTAAAACATCATACGGACTTAGTCTAACCCTCAAATCACCTCAAACAACACTAAAACCATGAATTACACCCTATTCAAGCCTAATGAACTTTGAAATTTCTAATTTCTACAAATAACTCCGGAACCTATCAAATCACGTCCGATTGACCTCAAATTTTGCACACAAGTCATAAATAACATAACAGAGGTATTTCAATTTTCATAATTGGATTCCGACCCCGATATCAAAAAGTCAACCCCCGGTCAAACTTCTCAAAAATTAAACTTTCGGCATTTCAAGCTTAATTCCTCTACGGACTTCCAAATAATATTTCGGACATGCTCCTAAACCCAAAATCACCATACAGAGCTATTGGAATCATCAAATTTCAAATCCAAGATCGTTTACACATAGGTCAACATCGGGTTGACTTTTCCAACTTAAGTTCTACTTAAGAGACTAAGTGTCTCAATTCACTCTAAAACCACTCCGGTCCCGAACCAACTAACTCGATATAACATAATGCAGCTGAATAATACAAAAGAAGTAGAAATAGGAAAAATGAGGCTATAACTCCCGAAACGACCGGTCGGGTCGTTACAGAGAAGAATAACATAAACTTCTTTTTTTACCCTCAAAAGAAGTTTTAATGGAGACACAAATACTATGACATATTTAAGATCATAAGTTTCAAAGTTTTATCATCACACAAATGATATAACAGTTTAAGATCACACCTTTCGGAAAAGAAAAAAGAAATAGACTTCGTACTGAATCAAATAGGTTCATATAAATTAAAACGGAAAAAGTAGCTAGTATTTTTTTGGCTGGTACGTAGGAACTATCTATCAAGATTGGAGTTCAGTAGGTTGAGTTAGTAAGCCCCTATTCTATACTTAGTTTGTATATTTCTAATAATGAGATTTATAATTATTAAAAAATTGACAGTGTAGCGATTTTCTTTCTATTATTGATTTCGAGATATCATTAAGTTGCGAAGGGAAATGGTGAGGCAACTGAGAAAGTAAATTCTTAAAAATTTCTATTGCCAGTTTAATTTCTGGAGAAAAAGACTTATTTCTCGATAAACATGTCAGCTTGAATATCATTTAAGGATATAGCCTCGAGGTCAATAAAATGAGTGAAAATTCTAGTAACAGATCTTTGAATTACAGTAGAGACACTAGACAATTTTTGCCTATCAGCCTAAGTAGTAGAATTATCTGATACCTATATTGGTGAGAGGTAACAGAACCACCCGACACTAGTAAAAATAATGTCCCTCAAATAGTTTAGTATAAGTTACACATGTTAAAAACTTATCAAATGATTCTTATATCTGCAATTGCAATGTAAGGCTCTTCAGCGCAATGAAGGAAGAGAAACTGCATGTGGAGATATAAGGTTTCTTGTTGCAGTCATTTAGAAAATCCAGTTACAAATTGTATGGCCTAAATTTGTCCATGGCTAATCTTAGAGCCAAAGTACTCAAACTTGGAGCCAAAATTTTTTAGCTTGGAGCCAAAGAATAAAAATATATTTTTTTCTTTACTTGGGGACCAAGAACTTTGCCCTAAGGCGAGAATTTGTATTAAGAAGACAAAGGAAAAAAAAATAGCTTTCTCTCTCTAGAATGAGAGCTCCTCTCAGCTAAGGCTGGATGACAAGGAAATCAAAGACTGGCGGGAGAGGGCAAGGAGTAAAGAGTAACCTACCAGTGCTTAACATGGGAAAAATGGGGATTCCCCAATCAGAGGATGCAAAGAAGACGGAGGGTATGAATGTAATTGAGGGAGTAGTTCCATTGGAATTGAAGCAGATATCGCAGTTGATCGTGACTCCAATGGCATCTAGCAGGGCAAATGGTACACCAATTGCAGCTACTGGTACACCAGATGCAACCACTGGAGAACAGAACACAAGCAGGGCATCCTGGGCAGATCTAGTTGATGTAGAGGAGAAATCTGTAATTGATAAAGATACAACCCAAAAACTTGACCCTAGTCTAAAATCATGGAGTAATATAGTTGGGAAATCAATATTGAGGGAGGGTTTTGACTTAGTAACAACAGAAAACCCGGCTACTAATATAAAAATCACCATGGATGATATTAAGGAGGAGGTAGAATACTGGCAATCATTTGTAGTTTGCTATGTGTTGGGATCGAATCCTACCCTAACAGTCATAGAAGGGTACTTTAAGCGTATATGGGGAGCTCTGGGGATAGACAAAATTGCACAAACTAGTAAAGGTGTCTTCCTTGTTAGATTTCATTGGAGAGTCGTATTAAAGTAGTTGAAGATGGGATCCGGGCTTTGATAGAAAACCTATGATTGTAAAACCATGGAGACCAGATGTGAAAATGAACAAGATTACAGTTGAAAAGGTACCTATCTGGATTAAGCCGATAGAGCTGAATTTGAAGTATTGGGGGAAAATAACACTAACAAAAATAGCAGGATTGGTTGGGAAACCAGTGAAAGCTGATACAGCAACAACTATGAAAGAGAGGCTGATGTATGCTAGGGTACTGATTGAGGTCCAGCTGAACCAAACACACCCGGACATAATCATATTTGAAAGTGAAACTGGGCAGGTCATCAAACAGAAAGTATAGTATGGAAACTTATACTATGTGATCATTGTAAGATATATGAGCATAACAAGCAGCAATATAGAAAGATGAATAAGCAGACAAAAGGTACTCAAGCAGCCCAGGTGAGTAACATTCAGAAAGGCAAGGCACCAACTGAGAAAAGTATGCCAGAAGGGGACAAAGTGAAGGAGATATAGCACATCCCTAGAAGATCTAGACAACAGCTGCAATACAAAGAGGTTGTTGTTACTACTAGCAATACTTTTGCATCTCTAGGGGAGGTAAACAACTCAGCAATAGTAAACAATAAAGATGGAAAACCTGGAGAAGGAGGTGTAGGAGGGAAAATGAAGCAAGCTGAGAATGCCACCGACACATGCCTGGTACCAAGGGTGAATCAGACTAAGGCTTCAACTAGTAGTGTAGTTAATGTCACAGTGATGAATCCAGGTACGTGGAGGGGTGGGGAAGACCCCCGTCATACTGGATAAAATTGGATTTTGGAACACCATGGATCTGAATAGACAAGCAAAACAGAAAGAAATGAATTTGTTTATGCACAACTGTAAAGTTGGTCTATTTGGACTCCTGTAAATAAAGGTTAAAAGGCACAAAGCTTAGGTAACAGCCTTTAACCTAAGCAATAGATGGTCTTTCACTACAAATCTCAACCATCACCCTGGTGGTAGGATTTGTTTACTCTGGAAGCCACAAAATTTTGAAGTTTAATATAAAAGTAATGGCCTCACAAATTATTCATTGTGAGGTGATACATAGAGAGACTAAGTTGATGTTTCAGGTGACACTAGTGTATGGATTCAATGATCATGCTTTAAGAAGAGAACTATGGCAACAACTTGAGGGGTTCATGGTACAATACAAGGGGCATAAGTAGTAATGGGAGACTTCAACTATGTTCTCAACAAGGATGAGAGAATTGGTAGTCCTGTTTCTCTTTCTGAAATAAGAGATTTTAAGCATTGTGTCGAAGTATGTTCTTTAAAGGATTTGAGATCATCAGGGGCATTTTACACATGGAATAACAAGCATGGTGAGAGCAGCAGGGTCTACAGCAAAATTGATAGAGTCCTAGTCAATAGTGACTGGATTACCACCCTACCAAGCTCTGAAGCACACTTTGGAAATAAATGGTTATGAATTATTGTCCAGTAATAATAAATTGGGAAAATGGGCAGCAACCTAACCAGTGCGGATTTAAGGAGTCAGGCACCAAACTTTCAGCAGGCAGTTAAACTTAGCTGGGAGAGAGGTATAACTGGTTCAAAACTGTTTGGTTTGATAGGAAAATTGAACATGCTCGAATCCACCCTCCGGGAAATAAACAAAGTAAATTTCAGTGATGTGGAGGTCAATACAGAAAAGATCAAGAAGGATCTAGATGAATGTCAAAGTAAATTGCATAAGGATCCCAAAAATCTACAACTAATAGAGCATGAAATGAGATTAACTGAAGATTATAAGAAAATGAAGCTAGACAGAGACCAATACTTCAGACAGAAGTGTAAGATTCAATGGTTGAACTATGGAGACCTGAACACTAAGTTTTTTCATAGTATTCTCAAAGCCAAAAGGAATACCAACAGGATATTTACAATTAGAAACAATAATGGAGATATCATTAATGATTTACTAGGGATAGCACAAAGCTTTGTTGAATTCTACACATCTCTACTGGGATCCTCAAGCACTAACAGAATCAGAGTTTGCAGCTCAACTATGGAGGAATGTCTAGTAGTATCAGGGGAGCATAAAAAGATGCTTGTAGAAGAATTCACTAAACAAGAGATGAAAATATCCCTATAGGAGATATAAGGGGATAAAGCACCAGGACCAGATGGATAAAATAGTCAGTTCTTCAAAGACAATTGGGAGATCATTAAAGACGACCTTTTAGCCGGTGTGATGGAATTCTTCAGCTCTGGTTAAATTTTAAAGGTATGGAATGCAACTATACTCACTCTAGTACCTAAGAAGGATCATTCTGAAATAGTTGGTGATTATAGACCTATAGCATGTTGCAATACCATATACAAGATAGTCTCAAAGATTCTATCTAATAGACTGAAGAAGGTACTGCCAGAAATCATTTCAGTTAATCAAAGTGCATTTGTAGCAGGGAGGTCTATTGCTCAAAAGGTACTTATCTTTCAGGATTTGGTTAGGTTGTATAACAGAAAGCACACTACCAAAAACTGCCTGATAAAGATTGACTTAAAAAAAAACATATGATACTATTAAATGGGAGTTTGTGGAAGAGATATTGCATGCACTGGATTTCCCACACCATTTCATCCAATGGATAGATTCGGAGATTGAGGACTAAAGACGTAGCTTCGGTTAAAGTACTTTGGAGAAACAATATGTCACGACCCAAAATCCCACCACAGGCGTCGTGATGGCACCTAGTCTCTAAGACTAGGTAAGCCGATTTCAATTATATTTTGAAGCCATTTTTTTAAGTAATCAAAACTAACAGCAGAAATAATTACGATATACAACCTCCCAAGACTGGTAGTACCGAGTCACGAACTCTAACTGAATACATGGAATGATCACGAGGACCGAATATACAATACTGTTAGATTACAAATTAACAGTACAATGAAATGAAAAGACTCCAAGGGACTGCGACGACCAAGCAACTCTACCTTGAATCCTTACGATCCTGCTTTAACTCTACTCAAGTCTGATATCTCCAATACCTGGATCTGCACAAAAATGTGCAGAAGTGTAGTATGAGTACACCACGGTCGGTACCCAATAAGTATCAAGACTAACCTCAATGGATTAGAGATAAAGTACAGTCAAGACACTCACTGGTCTAATAACCTGTGCAATATAATATAAAAAATAATAGGAAACAAATAATAATAATAATAATAAGGGCAGGATAAAATAACCAGTTATATGCACCACAGACAACAAGTACCATTAATATCACTCAATAATTAATAAACACAATTACACCCAATTAAATCAAGTCCTTCAAATAAATGTCTTTCACATATAATTCTTCCAGATAACTCTCTTTTAAATATAATTTTCTCAAATAATTATTTTTCAAATATAATTCTTTCAATAAATCTTTTCAAATATAATTTCCTCAAATAAATATCTTTCAAATACAATTCTTTCATATAATACTTTCTAAGTAAAAATCCTTCCAAATAAATATTTTGAATATAATTCTTTCAATTAAAAAGTCACCATGTGACACCTCATTTCATAATCATAAAAATACGGGTCTCAGCCCATTTTCATATTTTTCTTTATCACGGGTCTCAGTCCATTTTCATATTTCCATGGCACCTCGTGCCCATAATTAAATCATCATATTTATCCGGCACCTCGTGCCCTCATTTCATATCACAGCTGCACAGACAATTCACGTGCCAATTATCATTATCATTTCATCACAGCGCCTCGTGCCCATATTTCATATCACAACTGCACGGACAATTCACGTGCCAAATATCCTCATTATTTACTCACGGCACCTCGTGCCCACATTTCATTTTATAATCCGCCTGACAATAGCCACAGGCTCTCGATTTCAAGATAAAACAGATTGTTATCAATTTACTATCAACAAGACCAATTTCACAAAGCATAAAAATAAACACGAGAAAAATCACAACATCACATAAAAATCATCAACACCAAAACCCCACATCATCACATATCGTCCCTGACAATAGTCACCCTTATCGCTCCTATTGCCACCCTTATCACTTCTATAGCCACCCTTATCGCTCCGCCCAGACAATATCAATAGCCACCCTTATAGCTCATATTGCCACCCTTATCACTCCTATAGCCACCTTTATCGTTCCGCCCAGATAATATTCCAACAAACACAATAACAGTGAAACGCCACCCTTATACCCACATAATATCAACGGTGAAATGCTACCCTTATCTCCACAAAATAATAACTCACACAACACACCAATTTACACGGGAAATTAACATGGCAACATAATAAAATCAATTCATATCACAATTTGCCCAATGGCCACAACCAAATTCCAAAGATATAACAAAATTAATTAATTTCATAACAAATAGCACAAGATTCCACACAATATATATAACACCCAAAACAATCAATAGAGATAGAAATTACTCAGCATAAAGCAAAGCCTTCATTAATGTAAATTTAGATAATTATATTAACACTTATTCTTAAGCTCGCTTAAATTAATTATTTGCATAAGAAAATTCATATTGGAATTAATTTTCAAGAAATATTACACAAACAATACTCACGAAAGTTTATAAATATTTCAATTAACAATCACATCAAATTATCATATAAAAACAAATTCAACAATAAGGATTTAGGCATGACAAACAGATGATTTAATAATTTTCCACAATTTTCCAATTTACTACACAATAATGCCTAAAACTTTAATTCAATGAATTTTTGCATGTATAAGCCCGAGTACGTACTCGTCACTTCGCGTACACGGCTTTTCACATTTCACAAATGGCACATAAGACTCAATGCCTAAGGGGTAATTCCCCCACTCGAGGTTAAGCAAGACACTTACCTTTTTGAAGTTAGGCCGATATTCCAAAATAGCCTTCTTGCTTGAATTGACCTCCTGACAACTCAAATCTATCAAAATTAATTGTATAAATCCATTAAAATTCGTCGGAAATAATTCCGGATAATAATACGTCGACTTAAAAATTTATTCCAAAAAGTCAACAAAAGTCAACGCGGGACCCGCCCCTCGGAACCCGACAAAATTTTCATGAAATCTGAACACCCATTCCGATACGAGTTTAACCATACCAATTTTATTGAATTCCAATAACAACTCGACCTCCAAATCTTAAATGTTTATTTTTGGAAGATTTTACAAAAATCTTGATTTCTTCCATTAAAATCTGAATTAAACAATAAATATAATCATATATTCATGAAATATAAACACTTTAGGATATATAACACTTACCCTAATCCATATGGTGAAAATCGCCTCAAACATCGCTTCAATCCGAGCTCCATAACTCCAAATATATCAAAAATGGCTGAAACCTTGAAATATAGCTATTGCCCAGGTATTTACTCTTCGCGATTGCGAAGCACAAAAATTTTCAGCCCCAAAATTGCTCTTCGCGATCGCGGAAAACCAATCGCGATCGCGAAGATCAAACTCTACCAACTCTTCCAGACAGCCTCTAGTATAATGGTCATAACTTTTTGTATAAAATTTCAAATTATAAATGGTTTAACTTTATGAAAACTAGACACCAAGAGATATAACTTTCATTTGTTTTCCATCTCTCAATTCCTTATAGATTTCTAGATATAAGCTTCCAAACTCAGCCCTGTGCAACAGAGATTTCCAAACCCTTCCCAAATAGCCTATAGTTTATCCACCATAACGTTTTGTACACAACTTCAAATGACAAATGGTTTACTTTTCCGAATACTAGATATCAAGGGCTACAACTTTTATTTTTGGATCATCTCTAAATTCCTTATAGATTGTGAGATATAAGCTTCCAAAGTTGGGTCAATGCAACAGAGATTTGTTCTACGCGATCGCGATTCACAAGGCCACAAACTGCTGTTTGCTCTTCGCGAACGCGACCAAAAGTTCGCGATCGCGATGCACACCTCTGTAGGCAGAAACCAGCAATTAAAAATGGCCTAAAAATGGTCCGAAACCATCCCAAAACTCAACCGAGCCCCTCAGGACCTCAACCAAATATACCAACAAGTCCTAATACATCATACGAACTTAGTCGAAGCCTCGAATCACATCAAACAACGCTAAAATCACGAATCACACCTCAATTCAAGCCTAATGAACTTTGAACTTTCAAATTCTTTATCTTGTGCCGAAATATATCAAATCAATCCGGAATGACTTCAAATTTTGCACACAAGTCATAAATGACATAACAAAGCTATTCCAATTTCCATAATCGAATTCCGACCTCGATATCAAAAAGTCAACCCCTCGGTCAAACTTTCCAAAAATTCAACTCTCGGCATTTCAAGTCAAATTCCACTATGGACCTCCAAATAATTTTTTCGGACACGCTCCTAAGTCCAAAATCACCATACGGAGCTATTGACATCATCAAAATTCCATTCCGGAGTTGTCTTCACACAGTTCCAACTACGGTAAAAATTCTAAGACTTAAGCTTCCGTTTTGGGGATCAAGTATCCCAAATCACTCCAAATCATCCGGTAACTGAATTCAACCACACACGCAAGTCAATACACATTATAAGAAGATGCTCAGAGCCTTATGCCGCCAGATGGGGCTTAAATTCTTAAAATGACAAGTCGGGTCATTACAAATAGGTAGAAGAGGGCTAAGGCAAGGGGACCCTATCTCTCCTCTTCTATTTGTTATATGCATGGAATATTTTACAAGAATAATGAATCAGGTGGCAAAACATCAGGAGTTTGGGTTTCATGCAAAGTGCAAAAGTCTTAGGCTAAATCATCTATGCTTTGCAGATGATGTGTTATTATTTAGCAGAGGGGACTTCCAGTCTGTACTCCTTATGCTAAGGGGACTAAAGACATTCTCTAATACCTCTGGATTATGCACAAATGCATCAAAATCAAATATCTTCAGTGTGAGCATGCAACCCCAATGTGAGGCAGACTTACTAGAGCGACTGGCTATGCAAAAGGCACCCTGCCTTTCAGATATCTTGGAGTACCAATTTCAGCTAGAAAACTATCAAAAATGGATTGTGAAATTCTGATTACAAGATTAACAGTAAGAGTAAGGAGCTAGGGTACTAGACATCTCTCATATGCTGGGAGAGTGATGCTAATTAACTGGGTCCTACTCCATGTTCACAGCTACTGGGCTTCCATCTTCATTCTACCAAAGTCAGTACTCAAAGGTATCTCTAAAATTTGTTGAAACTTCCTATGGGATGGCAAAGTGATCACAAATAGACCCCCACTTGTGCCTTGGGACCTGGTATACAGGTCAAAGAGAGAAGTAGGACCGGGAATAACAGAGTGCTAAAGATGAAATGAAGTTGCAATAGCAAAATACATTGGGAACATTGCCCAAAAAGCCGACAATTTGTGGGTCAAATGGATTAATAATATTTACTTAAAAGATACTGTTTGGTGGCAATACGTCCCACCACTTGAATGTTGTTGGTACTGGAAAAAGGTATGGACTACAAGAGATGCATTTGCACTTGATTTTGTGATAAATGATTGGCTAAAAGCTCAAGGAAAATATACAGTGAGCAGTGGCTACAATTGGAGAATAGGGGAGAAGGAGAATTGGCCTTGGTGGAGATGGATATGGAACAGAGGAAATTTAACAAAACATAGTTTTATCTGCTGGTTGGTGATGCATAAATGGCTACTAACAAAAGATAGACTATATAGGCTGGGAATTAGTCAAGATGACACACTACTAGAAATCCGCTAAACACCGACAAAAAAATCGACCAAAGTTGGTCGGTTATGGCCAATTATCGACCAAAACGCGACCATTTATGCGTGGACGGTATTTTGACGGTCGGAAAGGCATACCGACCAAAGTTGGTCGAAAATTACCGACCAACATTGGTCGAAAATTACCGACCAACATTGGTCGGTCAATTAAATTCAAAAAAAAAAAATATTGCAAAACAAATCGACCAAAGTTGGTCGGTTTTTTAATTATGTAATCAAAAGATTCACCATCTGGGAATCGAACCGGGATCTGCACTGTGGCAGAATACTATTCTACCACTAGACCATTAGTGCATTTTATTTTTAAGACTGTCTTTTATTTGATTTATACTTTTTTATTGTATTTTCGCACGAAAATAACCGATCAAAGTTGGTCGATTTTTTAAAATATCCGGCCGAATTAACCGACCATTTTTTGTCGTTTTTTTAATATTAATTTTTATTTATTTTAATTGAAAACCCGACCAAAATTGGTCGGTTTCTTGAAAAATAAATTTCGCGTGACTCAAAAATAGTTTTTCGCATTTTTGCACTCAAAGAAACCGACCAAAGTTGGTCGGTTTTGTAAAAAAAATTAAAAAATAAAATATTTTAAAAAATCGACCAACTTTGGTCGATTTTTTGGCCGATTGTTTGATCGACCAAAGTTGGTCGGTCGACCTTGGTCGGGTTTTGCCAAATTTCTAGTAGTGACAAGTGTGTAATGTGTGGTACCAACAAAGAGACCATAGAACATCTGTTTTTTGAATGTACATTCTCCCAGATTTGCCTACAAGGTATACTCAGCTGGAGAGGGAGTGGAGTGAAACAAAGGGACATAAATGGGATATGGAGGAGGTTAGCAATGAGCACTAAAGGTAGAAGCTGTAGGGTTTTTGTCACTGCAACTATGACAACATTGGTATATCGTATTTGGGAATCAAGAAACCTGGCTTACTGGGAATCCAAATTACCACGACCTGAATTTGTGATTGAACAGATAAAGCAAGAGTGTAAAATGCGGAGAAGAGTATTCCTCAACATGAAGCAGGGCAGCAAAGAAAGGGAATGGCTGAACAACACACTTAGTTTGAATTAGAGAGTTCATAGTTTACATGTTATAGATATTAGAAGAAGATGTAAAGTTATATATGAAGCATAAAATAGGAAAGTTAGAAGGGAACTAATAGGAAAGGTAGATTGTAAGAAGCTGAGAATACTGTACCTGTTTGTGGAGATTAATAAAAAAAAATTCTTCAAAAAAGAACTTTGCCCTATAAATATGAGCCATCTTACTTCATTTGAATCATCCCACATTTTGATTAGAAACTCATTTTAAGTATTCTTGTGATAGAGAGTTTTATTATATTCCATAGAGTTAGTGTTGGGAAACACTTTGAGTGAACCTCTTCTTTGTGAGTGATTGTAGCGAAGTTATTCTCTTGAGATATATTTTGAGATAATTAGAGTTTCATCTCTACTTTTGTACTCTCTTTTGTGTACCGGTTATTATAGTGAAATTGCTCCTCTCCGTTTATGGACGTAGGTCACATCGACCGAACCACGTTAAATTGTGCCTTCTTTATCTTCTTTGATTACCGTTATTATCAACTTACATTGTCTTTGTTATTGTCATTGTAACATTGTTTGACAAAATTCCGCCCTACCTGTGTTCCCGATCCTAACACAAATTACAATCTAGATTTAAGGGATCATGACTTAGATGAAAAGTATATGGACAAATGTTTTCGATACTTGTATTAGCTAGTGAGAGATAGTAATATCTTATGGAATTAGTCGTCCATGCAAGTTAACTTGAATATTACGGTTATAGAAATAAATAAATAAATAAATAAATAAATAAATAAATAAAGTACATTGTGTAGGAGATTAGTAACACGCAGCAATTTTTTTCTTTCTTAAAGAAAATACTATGTATTAAAACAAACAGCCAGTCACGACTTTGATTTATTAACGTGTAAGCTATGTATTACTTACTTATTTTAAGTTATAACTTTAATTATATTACTCCACGATTTTAATCAGCATTTGGCTATTGTAGTAAGTACTAACTAAAAAAAAGGATTTATCTTCACGGACAGTATAATGAATTGTACTCAATCATGCAATTTAACATGCTGTATAAGGTCACTTGCCTTAATTTTTAGAATAATAATAATTATATTAATTATGAGTAGTTAATCTAATTACGTACCTTTAAAGTGATTACTTAAGTCGAAAGATAAGGGCGGAGGCTTCTATGAACCGATAGGTTAACGAAGACTATATATAACCCAAATCCAATAGGGTTAGGGATTTTGGACCTTTTCAATTAAACTTAATATATTAAAGTAGTAAGCTATAACAATGCAATCATATTCCTTGATATGCATCAACAAGCAAAGCTAAAAACTGCAATAATTTTACACTAAGATTTGAAGATAATCATATTAAAGCGCAGATATATTTTAATGAACCATACATGTTTCAATATCAATTAAAATTGTATGTGTTGAGCTTAGAGTAATTCCATTCCGTAACCAAGTTATCCAGCGTTTGCAACAAACAAGCATATACAAAACATGTCTTTCATACACATTTTCTCTCCACTTGCCTTAGTTTGTAACTCCAAATGCCAATTTACTCCGTTTATTGTGAATACAGGATGCATATAAGTAAATTCCTTCTCCTTATTAACTCATCGACATATTAATATCAAATATCCACCTTTCTAACAATAATAATAGAAGAGGACTATGTGTGACGCATCTTGGCCTTGCACATATTTTTGTCACATAAATTGATTATATATGTGATGAAGCTTGGCCTTACACATTACAGAGGCATTCAACAAGTAATTACCACTGAATAAATACTTCAAAGGGAGCTAGAATTCAGTGAAAGTAGAAACGACCCAGTCTAACAAATGGGGAGATAATTTGTTCTTAGGAGTTCATACAATTTTCTGCTTTTCAGACATTCTGTTAGCCTCCATGGACAATTCTTGGGTTGAACCTTCCGACATCATAAATCATTATTGCCATCTGATCAAAATACACAGTATTAGAATAGCCCAAAATATGATTAAGTTAGAATAGCTACTGATGAGAAAGGCCAAATTATAAGCTAAGCAAGAATCGGACAATCTGATTCAGTTGTTTCATAGCATATTTAACTATTCAACAATTACCGACAGCTACATATTTCAAAAACCTGTAAGACAAATGGAAAAATAGTAGCTGCTGATCACCATATATAAATGCATCATGAAAAACATCCACACACCGTTAGCAGATATAGAGATTTTTGGTCAAGAACAAGTCCTTCATGTTAGTGAAACCCTGGAAGTCATTAATGACGTTCTTCTTCTTATTTAAGCTAGCTGAGAACTCACCTGATGCAGGCCAACTCCATTTACCAGCAAAAGTTGAAAGCCTAAAACAATCTTGTGCTATTTCGACGGTCATTGGAACCGACAAACCAAGACATGTAATTAGTACAAAAACTTCTCATCGCATCTTCGGCTGGTCAAAGATCCAATAATAGAAAAAGAACATATCAAAATGAATATTACTAATTGTCCATAGGCTGCCGCAAACTAACTTCGGGAGCATACCCCGTTTTATGTAGTTCCGCATCACCACATTAAGAGTTTCCATTATGAACTAATACACAAGAAAATCACTATAAAGTTTAGTTTGTAGAGTGAAAGGGCCAAGCAGAATGAGAGTCAGACAAGCCAACAAGAGTACAACCTTGAAAATCCAACTCTAAAGCATCAGGCTAGACCCCTAAATGCTCGGTACTCAAGGTGGGAAACAATCTTCCTTGCTCATTCTTAGGTCTTTATTTATCGCCTTAATTCATTCACTGATTTTTGTAATTCATTTACCTGAAGAGTTGGTTGGGGTGGGGCAATCAGTTAAAACCAAATATCCATCGCTTTCGAGAGAACTGAACTCTTGGATCCGCTAAAAGGGAAAGGAGAAACTGTTCAAGACATTTTCACTCGAAAATCCAACTCTAAAGCATCTCCGTAGAAAATCGGCACTAAAAAAACAAAGGTTACACACCGAAGAGAGAAGAATGGATCATCCGCCTGGATTATTCATGACGCGGATAGTAGCTAGGTTAAAAAGTAACCGCAACCTGTCACTGGAAAAAGAGAGAAAGTGTAAACCGAGATGATCCTATCGCCATATGGTAGAATTTTTCCTTTTCCAAAATCACTTGGAAACTTCTCAAAGTTCAAATTTTAGATTGTTAAATAACTGAGGGAAGGTTTGACAGGAAACCCAAGAAAGAAAATCATGAATCCTTAGAAATTCACAAATTACTTAAATCTGCAAAAAGTGAGACATCCGTACAACTTGAAACAGGAATTCCGTTCATGAATCCTTATCTAGTCCTCTCTTGCCCTACAATATTCAAAGAATATGCATCTTTCACTTTCAGAGGAGAACGATGAACTGCAGAGAGTAGAAAACAACTTATGGTTGGAGAACCAAAGTTGAATAAGCTAGAAGCTAACATTTCATCTTGGAACAATGTTAAGAGTTTCCATTAGGAACTAATACACAAGAAAATCACTATAAACTTTAGTTTGTAGAGTGAAAGGGCCAAGCAGAATGAGAGTCGACAAGCCAACAAGACTATAGCCTTGAAAATCCAACTCTAAAGCATCAGGCTAGACCCCTAAATGCTCGGTACTTAAGGTGGGAAACCAATCCTCCTAGCTCATTCTTAGGTCTTTTTTTATCGCCTTATTTCATTCACTGATTTTTGTAATTCATTTTTCTGAAGAGTTGTTTGGGGTGGGGCAATCAGTTAAAACCAAATATCCACCGCTATCGAGAGAACTGAACTCTTGGACCCGCTAAAAGGGAAAGGAAAAACTGTTCAAGGCATTTTTCACTCAAAATCCAACTCTAAAGCATCTCCGTAGAAAATTGGCACTAAAATAACAAGGGTTGCACACCGGAAGAGAGAAGAATGGATCATCCGCCTGGATTATTTATGACGCGGATAGTAGGTTAAAAAGTAACCGCAACCTGTCACTGCCACAGGAAACGGAAAAAGAGAGAAAGTGTAAACCGAGATGATCCTATTAGCATATGGTAGAATTTTTCCTTTTCCAAAATCACTTGGAAACTTCTCAAAGTTCAAATTTTAGATTGTTAAATAACAGAGGGAAGGTTTGACAGGAAACCCAAGAAAGAAAATCATGAATCCTTAGAAATTCACAAGTCCTCTCTTGCCCTACAATATTCAAAGAATATGCATCTTTCACTTTCAGAGGAGAACGATGAACTGCAGAGAGTAGAAAACAACTTATGGTTGGAGAATCAAAGTTGAATAAGCTAGAAACTAACATTTCATCTTGGAACAATGTCCTTTTAGACTATTAGAATGGAAAAAATAGACTCCTAAAGAAATCACAGTTCATTAATTGTAAAGACATCATGGTTCTAAAAGTACATGAACCTAAGAGGAGGCTTACCAAACAGATAGATTTTTGCTGCCAATTAGACAGTTCAATTATCTTTGACTTCACCTGTGGCCAGAAAGTTAACAAACAAATGAGCAGTCGGGAACGCTAATGATGACAATGACCACAACAACAAAGATAAATACAGGTATATTTCAGACATTTAGAAGCATTACAGATGCTACCTTAGATAATTTAACTTCCAACATCCTAACAATGATAAACAAGGAGGTCATACCTTCATCGAGGGAAAAGAAGATCAAGAAGATTAGGAGTCATGCTTAAACCATTAGAGCAAAAAAATCCAATATTAACTGAAAACTTGGTAAGCACTAGGGCCACTGATAATTGAGTAAGAACTAACAATGGAGTAGTTCACAGAGAACAAATACCCTCCTCTCGTTGATAAGAATGATCTAGAGGTCACAAGTGTGTTGTTCAGGAAAGGAATGTAAAAATCTGCTTATTTATGTAATTCTAGTCACAACATAATTAGATGGACTTGTTTTAAGTATTGAAAACACTATTATATATAACAAACAAACTTTAAATTTCGTCGGGCCACCAAGCAATTACAAGTGGAAGGGGGAGAAACTTACATAACTCCTTGCAAGAAAACAGGCCTGTATCAACATTTATATTGTGGGACTTGCAGGAAATGGGTTTGGCAATGAATGATACAGTTGAACTCTCTCCAACTGCAGCTACTTTATCGCGTTTCACTTCCAAGTCAAACGTGCATGTACACACATGATTAGTAATTTTAGGACGAAACCTACAAGCGTACAAGATAACCAAAGAAAACCTTGGGCATGAATTCCTCTTGCCTATATAAACTAGCTTGCCACAAGAATAGAGATCATGAAGCACATCTTCCTGAACAATGTGAGAGATATCAACATCCCAGCAACCTCCGATGGGTGGATCATCAGGAAAATGCATAGCATCCACATAATCAAGCTCGACTGCATTATTGTACACCTCTATTTCATGCTCCAAATCACGAATGATCAGAATAGCACGTAGTTCCTCTTTAGGGTACCGAAACATCTGAAATCTGTACAAGTGATTGTCTACAATTACACAGCCATCCGACCAACTGGCTTTCAATAGATTACCCGTGCGAGCTGTCAAAGGACTCGGTTCGTCATGATATGTCAAAGGACTGTGCTCGTCATCATGTTCTGATTGGTTTGAGGATTCAGACGTGAGACTCGGATAGTCATCATATGTCAAAGGACTCGGCTGGTCATCAGGCATAGGGCTAGAAGAGGTTATGTTTTCTTCGGACATGCAAATTCAGAAAGCATGTCACTTGTGATCATGCACGCTTTAACCATAAAGATCTGACGAGCAATCGCAATAAGACCATTCAACCAATCTTACGTATAGCATCTTCTTGGACTTGGAGTAGTCAATAATGGTAGTGTGGTTTGAGGGTATTACATGGTTGCTAATAAAAGAGGGATTAGATAGCGAAACCCATCCTCGAGAAAGATTATTGATATCCAGCATCTCCAAGTGTGGTTGGTCATATGACATACCAGCAGAAAGCACATAAAAGCAGCCCATTAAGGAAAAACACAAACGGCTTGGGCTTGGGAGCTTTCAACTTTGGCAAGTCTTCCCGCCGTACCCTATTGCAAATATCATAAACTTTGACTTCCTGTGAGTGAGCTATAGGATTAAATTGCTCATCATATTTGGGCTCACCAACAATGTACACATTAAAGCCACCAGCAGTATATCCCAGACTCAACAAAAGACACCGTGGGCGTTTGTAGGACACAACATAGTACAGATTGCACTCGTCATAGTCAAAAGCATGCACACTGATGTCTTCAAAATTTCCATAAAAAAAATTACTATGGATGACCAATTTTTGTAATCAACGGGCAATACCTCAAACGTCCCATTAGGTGTCTCCATTCTCTTTTCTCTGATTTCCGCTTGCCGGTTGCAGACAAATACGGATCCAGAATTTGAAGTTTATGGGTTTCTGGGTTCCTACAACGATCTCGAGTTATATATATAATAATAACTGGGCTCCCAATCAGATTTTTATAGATATTTAATGAATTTCTTAATACAAATACACGGTTTGAGCAAAAGCTAGTGAATTCACGGAAACCCACAACCCTAAAGCTGGATCCGCCCGTGGTTGCAGACGTGACCTGGGACTTGGGTCCGCGGATTTCTGTGGCAGCGAAAGTTTGAGTACAATAGTGGTTTGGGGAAAAGCCTCAAGAGTCAAGACTTGGCCCTCTATTTGCAAATCAACTAAAACTTGGTATTAAAATTTCCTTATTTGAATTTTGTAGAACCGATTATAATTTTACCTTAAATAAAACGTTAAAATACACTTCTATTTGTTTAAGGTGTAAAATGTGTGAATGATGAGTAAATTCTTTTTAGTTTTGATTTTGATAATCTATCCGAAACACGGAATTTTCCTTTCTTTTTTAAATCTTAAATTCTTATGTTTCAAATTAAATTTTAAACTTTTTTTTTAATTTTTTTAATTTTGTATTGTGAAAGAAGCATGCATGTTTCAAACTTACAACACAAGCATAAATAACTGTCCTCTACTTCAAATTGCATGTTTTTTTAAGAATTCTGTATGATATATATAAACTTCACCATGAGTGATATAAATTTTAAAAAAATTAAATACTTGATAAATTTAAAAGCTCTCCTAACTAATTATGAATTTCTTGCGTGACAATTGTTGGATAAATTGGTTATGGAGAATAGGAGTTAGCTTGAGGCGTGTCAAGGACATTGTCCTTAAGGATATTTCGCCCACACTGTGATAAATAAAATTAGGCATATCCCCCAGGAGTCAACAAGCTCTTCTAGTATAACTAGGAACAGAAACAACAAAGATTAATTACAAGAAAACCCACACAAAAGAAAAGAAGAAGAAAATGTTCACTCTTGTTTCTCTGTTATTTTTCCCCCTTTTTTTCCTTCGACGTGAAAGTAGAGTGTGTGTATATATATGATAAGTTGATAGAAGTTAAAACTGTCAACTTTAGTAGCTTATAAAAGCTATTTTGAACCCATTAAAATGTCTGACCCAATTGTCAAAAGCCAACGTTAGAAACTATGAATAATTAGCCATTACGGCTATTCAAGAGTAATATCAAATTTCAGTTACAAAATCATTATTATGTTTGAAAATATATCCAAATTGTATTCAAATTAATTACATAATGAAAACTTATTAGCATAATATTTTAAAAAATGAACCTAGACATCAATTTGAATATTTCTTTTTGAGTTATCAAAATTAT
The DNA here is from genome assembly GCF_000715075.1 of Nicotiana tabacum. Classification (NCBI taxonomy): domain Eukaryota; kingdom Viridiplantae; phylum Streptophyta; class Magnoliopsida; order Solanales; family Solanaceae; genus Nicotiana; species Nicotiana tabacum. Next base: position 18,463,225 of record NC_134103.1, read on the forward strand.
TTTTCTAACAACAATCCTATAAAATACCCATCTATAGCATTCAAATTTGAGATTTAAACATAAATAATTTTTAATCCAAAAAAAATAATTATCTTTAGTAGAAAAATCTCTTGTGAAGTATAAGAGTCACCAATTATGAAAATATGGTACCTCTAAATGTAACGACTCGGCCGATCGTTTTGAGTATTACAAACCCCGTTCCCCCATTTACTGCTCAATTTATGCTTTACAGTTGTTATGTGACTCGCCGGGTAGTTGATTCGGGTCCGGTGAGGTTTTGGAATGAATTGGAACACTTAGTTCCAAGGATTAAAGCTTAAGCTAAAATAGTGACCGGATATCGACTTATGTGTAAACGACCCCGAAATAAAGTTTGATGATTCCAATAGCTTCGTATGATGATTTTGAACTTAGTAGCGTATCCGAAAAGTTATTTGGAAGCCCGTAGCTAAATTAGGCTTGAAATGGCAAAAATAGAAATTTAAGTTTGGAGGTTTGACCGGAGAGTTGACTTTTTGATATCGGAGTCGGAATCCAGTTCTGAAAATTTTCATAGCCCCGTTATATTATTTATGACTTGTGTGCAAAATTTGAGGTCAATCGGAATTGAATTGATAGGTTTCGACATCGAATGTAGAAGTTAGAATTCGTTAGTTTTCGTTAAGCTTGAATTGGGGTGTGATTAGTGATTTTAGTTAGCATTGTTTGATGTGATTTGAGGTTTCAATTAAGTTCGTATGATATTTTAGGATTTGTTTGTGTATTTGGTTGAGGTCCCGGGGGCCTCGGGTGAGTTTCGGATGGTTGACGGATCGAAATTGGGACTCAAACAGCTACTGAAATTTTTTTGATGCACTGTCTGGTTTACTTCTTCGCGTTCGCGAGAGGGGTCTCGCGTTCGCGAAGTGGAAATGGAGGCAGGCAAGATTTGAACTTCACGTTCGCGAAGAGCTGTGCAGGTTGTGCATCGCGAACACGTGAGGTCGGTCGTATTCGCGAAGAAGAAGAGGGTGTTGGCCTACGCGTTCGCGAAGGAGGTTCCTCATTCGCGAAGGCTGGGATTTTTGGTCATCGCTTTTGCGAGAAGACCTTAGCGTTCGCGAAGAAGGAACTGTGGGTAACACAAAATTGTGCTTCGCGAACGCGAGGAAGAAAAGTTTTGACAGAAAGTTTAAGTTCTGAAAATGGGACTTCGTCCCATTTTCTATTTTTGACGGATTGGAGCTCGGGAAGAGTCGATTTTTGGGAGAGTTTCAAGAAAAATACCGAGGTAAGTGTTCTTAACTCAATATTGGTTAAATTACCCGAATCCATAATTTTTTTTAAAATTTAATCGGTGAATTAAGTTGGAAATGTAGAAAATCCTCTTGGTTTAATTTGAAGATTTGAATGCCGAGTTGATGTCGGAATTTGGTAAAATTGATATAGTTAGACTCGTGATTGAATGGGCTTTTGGATTTTATAACTTTTGTTGGGTTCTGAGATGCGGGCCCTACAAGCGATTTTTGGGTGAAATTTCGGATTTTTATGAAAAATTTGTATTTTCTTATGGAATTAATTCCTATAATTTTTATTGATTGAATCAGATTACTTGTGGCTAGATTCGAGGCGTTTGGAAGCCGATTCACGAGGCAAAGGCATTGCAGAATAAAGAATTACACGGTTTGAGGTAAGTAACAGTTCTAAATTTGGTCCTGAGGGTATGAAACCCCAAATTATGTGTAATGTGATTGGTTTTGAGGTGACACACATGCTAGGTGACGGGCGTGTGGGCGTGCACCATAGGAATTGTGACATGGTCAATTCCATGGAACTGTGTGGTTGAATAATCTGTTGATATCCGTACATTTTTCCACGTATTAGAGAAATTGAACTATAAATCATGATTAATCCATGTGTTGGCACTGAAGGGACCCACGAAGATTGTGTACATGATGAATTATCTGCTAAATTATTATTCTGTACTCAGTCACAATTTACTTATTTATTTTATCTCAGTCTCTATTGTTCATTATTGATGCATCATATCCTTGTTGTTTGGTCTGATTTTCATAATTATTGAGAGCCCGAGAGACTTGAGAGATTTATGACTAAGTGAGGCTGAGGGCCTAATTGTGAGATATTATACTATAGCATGTGAGTTGTCCATGCAGCATGCGAGTTGTCCTTGCGGATCCATATATTATACTATAGCACGTGAGTTGTCCGTGCGGATCCAGATATTATACTATAGCACGCGAGTTGTCCGTGTAGATTATAGCGCTAGGGCTGTAGGAGCCCCTCCGGAGTCTGTACACACCCCCAGTGAGTGCAAGTACCTACTGAGTGCGAGTGATGAGTGCTGAGTGAATGAAATGGCCGAGTGAATGGAATAGCTGAGTGACTGTAGTCTTGAGAGGATGCATTTGATTTCATTATTGTTGCACTTTAGTTATCTTATACCACTGTTTTGAAAATTTTTGAGAGATATTATCTTATGTTTCAGTTGAACCAGACATGAAATTACTGTTTTGTCATTAAATGTTGAACTTGAAAGTATGCTTACCTTGTTATGTTGGAAATTACTGTAATTGGACTCAGTTGTGAAGCTCGTCACTACTTTCAGTTCTTTATTTAGTATTGTTACTTCTTGAGATGGTTGTACTCATACTACACCCTGCACTTCATGTGCAGATCCAGGTGTTTTCGGACACAATGGGTGTTGATTTTCATCGCATAGTTGATATCCGGAGATTCTGAGGTAGCTGCCGCTGATTCGCAGACCTTGTCTCTCTTTCCTTATCTTCTTGATTACTGTATTTGGTCTCAAACTATTATAGACCATACTTTCCAGACTTGTGATGTATAGATACTCATGTACTCTGTGACACCCCGATAGTTGGGAGTTCCGCATTATGTTTTAGGTTTTCTATCCGGGTTATGAGAACGTTTACTATTAAAATTATTTTAAATTCATTTTTGTTAAAAGTGTTGGAAATATTTGTAAGATAGCGGCTTGCCTAGTACCATGTTAAGCACCATTACGACAGGTTAGGATTTTGGGTCATGACAAGTTGGTATCAGAACCTAGATTACATAGGTCTCATGAGTCATGAGCAGGTTTAGTAGAGTCTTGCGGATCGGTACAGAGACATCTGTACTTATCTTCGAGAGGCTGCCAAAACCTTAGGAAAATTTCACTTTCTTGTATTCTGTCGTACGAATATGTTGATTCCGGAAACTAAAATTTTGTTACTCTATTCTCTCACACATGGTGAGGACATGTACTACCGTATCAAATGGTCAACCACCAGTTCCACCAGTTAGGGCCGCGAGAGGCCGAGGCCGTGATAGAGGCCCGGGTTAAGGTAGAGGTCGGGGTGTAGCTCATACAACAGTTGGAGCAGCACCTGTAGCACCACCATTTGCTCCAGCTCACGAGTAGATTCCAGATATAGTTGAGCCGGCGGGACCAACTCAGGCACCAGCTATGCCCATTGTGATTCTAGGCCTTCAGGAGGCTCTAGCACAAATATTGAGAGTTTGTACCGGCCTTGCTCAGGTGGTTTCAGCTCAGGACGCACCATCCATTTCTCAGGCCGGGGGAGGTACTCATACCCCTGTTGCCCGTACTCCAAAGCAGGTAGTGCAGGGACTTCAGATACCGGGGGCACTACCAACCCAGCCGGTTACAGCTTCTCAAGCCCCGGTAGTCCCCATTATGAAAGATGATGAGCAGAGGAGACTTGAGAGATTTGGGAGTCTTCGACCTCCATCATTTAGCGGTGCTGAGTCAGAGGATGCTCAGGGATTTCTAGATAATTGCCAGTGGATGCTTCAGACAACGGGAATTCTGGAGACCAGTGGGGTCTCGTTCACTACTTTTCAATTTTCTGGGGATACCTTTAGATGGTGGGAGGCTTATAAGAGGCGCAGGCCGGTCGGTGCAGTACCACTTACATGGCAGGAATTCTCTATTCTCTTTTTTGAGAAGTTCGTGCCGCAGTCTCGTAGGGAGGAGCTGCGCAGACAGTTTGAGCAGCTTCGACGGGATGGCATGTCTGTGACCCAGTACGAGATGAGGTTTTCTGAGTTGGCTCGTCACGCAGTTTGGTTGGTCCCCACTGATAGGGAGAGGATTAGGAGGTTCATTGATGGCCTCACATATCAGCTGCGGTTACTTATGACTAGGGAGAGGGTATCTGGTGCCACTTTTGATGAGGTGGTTGACATTGCTCGACAGATAGAGGTGGTCTGTAGCCAGGAGCGTGGTAATAGGGAGGCCAAGAGGCCTCGAGGTTCGGGCGATTTCGGTGGGGTACCTTCTGGGGGACAGTCCTACCACAGTAGGGGTCATCCTTATAGGCCCGCTCAGACAACTCATCCAGCTCATCGTGGTACATTTGCTAGCCACGGTTCTTACAGTGCTCACTCAGGCCAGTCTTTATTCAGTGCATTACCAGCGCAGAGTTCTCACCATGCCTAGTCCGTTCAAGCTTCTACAGGTAATTCCTCGAGTTATCAGGAACAACAGTTCTATCAGAGGAGGGGTTGTTTCGAGTGCAGAGAATTTGGTCATTTGAAGAGAGATTGTCCTAGGCTGTTGAGTGGGGCTCCACAGCATAGTTCTTGGCCGACGGAACCAACACTAGCAGTTCCACCACTCGCCCAACTAGCTCGGGGTGGGGCTCAACTAGTTAGGTGTCGCCCAAGAGGAGGAGGCCGATCAGGTGGCGGTTAGGCCCGATTCTATGCTTTTCTGCCAGGTCAGATGCTGTTGCTTCAGATACAGTGATCACAAGTATTGTCTCAGTGTGCCACATGGAAGCTTCTATATTATTTGACTCTGGTTCCACATATTCGTATGTTTCATCATATTTTGTTCATTATATGGATATGCCCCATGAGTCCTTAGTTTCCCCTGCTTGTGTATCTACGCCAATGGGCGATACTATTATTGTGGACCATGTATATTGGTCGTGTGTGGTAACTATTGGGGGACTGGAGAACAAAGTTGATCTCTTATTGCTCAGTATGGTTGATTCGATGTAATCCTGGGTATGGATTGGTTGTCTCCATGTCATGCTATTCTAGACTGCCACGCAAAAACAGTGATGCTAGCGATACCGAGATTGCCGAAGGTCAAGTGGAAAGGTTCTCTAAATTATGTTCCCAGTAGGGTAATTTCTAATTTAAAGGCCCAACGTATGGTTGGGAAGGGGTGTTTATCATATTTGGCCTTTGTGAGAGATGTTGATGCAGATACTCCTACTATTGATTCAGTACCGGTAGTGCAAGACTTTCTAGATGTATTTCCTACAGACTTGCCGGGTATGCCACCCGACAGGGATATTGATTTCAGTATTGACTTGGTGCCGGGAACTCAGCCCATTTCTATTCCTCTGTATCGTATGGCACCAGCTGAATTGAAAGAATTGAAAGAGCAACTTCAGGAACTCCTTAATAAAGGGTTTATTAGGCCTAGTGTGTCACATTGGGGTGCACCAGTTCTGTTTGTGAAAAATAAAGATGGTACCATGCGGATGTGCATCGATTACAGGCAGTTGAACAAAGTTACAATCAAAAATAAATATCCTTTTTCGTGTATTGATGATTTATTTGACCAGTTTCAGGGAGTGAGGGTATTCTATAAAACTGATTTGAGATCTGGGTATCACCAGTTAAAAATTCGGAACTCGGATATTCTAAAAACGGTATTCAAGACTCGTTATGGTCACTATAAATTTCTCGTGATGTCTTTTGGACTGACCAACGCCCCAACAACATTTATGCATTTGATGAATAGTGTATTCCAGCCATATCTTGATTCATTTGTCGTAGTATTTATTGATGATATCCTGGTGTACTCACGTAGCCAGGAGGAGAATGCACAACACTTAGGTATTGTATTACAGAGGCTGAGAGAGGAGAGATTGTATACCAAATTCTCTAAGTGTGAGTTCTGGCTTAGTTCGGTGGCATTCTTGGGACATATAGTGTCCAGTGAAGAAATTAAGGTAGATCCGAAGAAGATAGAGGCAGTTCAGAGTTGGCCCAGGCCATCTTCAGCTACTGAGATTTGAGGTTTTCTCAGCTTGGCCGGTTATTATCGTCACTTTGTGGAGGGTTTCTCGTCTATTGCATCGCCTATGACTAAATTGACCTAGAAAGGTGCTCCGTTCAGATGGTCGAATGAATGTGAAGAGAGCTTTCAGAAGCTCAAGACAGCTTTGACTACAACCCCAGTATTGGTGTTACCTACAGGTTCAGGGTCTTATACTGTGTATTATGATGCATCGCGTATTGGTCTCGGTGCAGTGCTGATGCAAGACAGTAGGGTGATTGCCTATGCGTCCAGACAATTAAAGTTACATAAGAAGAATTATCCGGTCCTCGACATGGAGTTAGCAACTATTGTTCATGCCTTAAAGATTTGGCGGCATTATTTGTACGGTATCCATTGTGACGTTCATACCGATCACCAGAGTCTACAACATCTGTTTAAACAGAAGGATCTTAATTTGTGGCAGCGGAGGTGGTTGGAGTTGCTTAAGGATTATGACATTACCATTCTCTATCATACCGAAAAGGCCAATGTGGTGGACGATGCCTTGAGTCGTAAGGCGGAGAGTTTGGGCAGCTTAGCATACTTATCGGTTGCAGAGAGGCCTTTAGCCTTGTATATTCAAGCCTTGGCCAACCAGTTTGTCAGATTGGATATTTCCAAGTCGAGCCGAGTGTTGGCTTGTGTGGTTTCTCCGTCTTCTCTTTATGATTGTATCAGAGAACGTCAGTATGATGACCCCCATCTTCTTGTCCTTAAGGACACGATTGAGCACGGTGATGCCAAGGAAGTCACTATTGGGGATGACGATGTATTACGAATGCAGGGCAGGCTATGTGTGCCTAATGTAGATGGTTTACGTGAGTTGATTTTCTAAGAGGCTCATAGTTCGCGGTACTCCATTCATCTAGGTGCCGCGAAGATGTATCAGGATTTGTGGCAGCACTATTGATGGAAGCGAATGAAGAAAGATATAGTTTTTTTTTCCTAATGGCTAATATATAAATAAAATCCAAAAATGGGTCCAATCCTTACAAGATGTCCAAACCAAAATAGAAGTTGCATGAAGCTACTAGCTATTAAAAAAAGATAGAAAAGCTAAAATCTAATGAACTAACTATTACAACATGATAAGTTGAATGCTTCCTTCTCCTATTAGTGTATGTGAATCCAATTGTCATTGGCAAATACCAAGCAACACCTATCAAGCTCTCACCAGGCGCCAGGGTATATTGTCCATAGGCTAAAATGAATTCCAAACATCTCCACCGCAGAGTTGAAGTCCGCATCGTCCTCCAAGTGTCGCTACTATATGATCTCCATATGCAGTGGACTGATTTTGTTCAATATTAATCATATGCTCACTCATCAAGATTAATGTGTAGAAGAGGAGCCTGGCTTTAGGCAGGCTTTGCAAGGCAAAAGCCAGGCTTGAGCTGGCTTTAGGCAGGCTTTACAAGGCAAAGGCCAGGCATGCGCTGGCTTTAGGCAGGCTTTGCAAGGCAAAAGCCAAGCTTGAGCTAGCTTTAGGAAGGCTTTGCAGGCCAAAGGCCAGGCGTGAGCTGACATTAGGCAGGCTTTACAAGGCAAAAGCCAGGCATGAACTGGCTTTAGGCTGGCTTTACAAGGCAAAAGCCAGGAATGATCTAGCTTTAAGCAGACTTTGCAAGGCAAAGGCCAGCCTTTGAGAATGTGCCTTTTTGTGATCTTGTAAGCTCAGATCCTTCCCTACTAAAACCTTTAATATAGACATCATTCAAAACATTGCTAAACCATCCTCAGATTGAGCTTGAAAGCATGCTAATACCACTGAGAAATGATTCAACAATCTCCAAAAATACCATATGATGGGTTCAACATTTTCCTTAGCATTTGGACATATCAGTTTGTGCAGAGTCCAATCTTGTGAAGCCATCAGTCTGGGGTTCTTCTCTTTGCTATCCTAATCCTAAGGTTAGGTGATTGAGATTTGTCTAGATTGATCAACCTCCTCCTTGCACTAGGCAGTTCAGAGAATGAATGAAACTCAGATGTACCTGCAAAAGAGAACACAATGTTAGCTATAAAATCCGCCACTGAGTTGCCTTCTCTGAACACATGTTGAAAGATCACATTGAAGTTGTCCTTCATCTCTATAATTTTCTTCACATACTATGCAATTAACCAAGGAGGATCCCATTCCCCTTCTATCGCCTTCTTCATCACCAATGAATCAGTCTCCAGTATGAGAGGGTGAAAATTATGCTCCACACAATATTCCAAACCTTGAAGAATAGCCTTAGCTTCAGCCACCACATTAGTTGTCACTCCCAGGTCTATTGTCCTAGCATACACCACATCACCTTCATCATCCCTCACACAAAAGCCTAGGGATCTAGGTCCAGGATTGCCCTTTGAAGCTCCATCAGTATTACATTTGTACCAACCATGACAAGGAAGCTGCCATGTTACTCTTGTAGTGATCAATATAGGCTTATATCCTTCAAAGTATTGAATCATGTCTGGCCATAACAATGGAATATTAGGAATCCAAGCATACCTCACCCTTGCCAGTTGATGCAATGTCCTATTTATCTCATGAATCATCCTATTTATGGACATTGAACCACCATGTTTACCTGCATTTCTTCTCTTCCACAGCTCCCAAGTGATGATAGCTGGTACTGCTTGAAATAATGGCTTTAATTTCGGACAACACTGAGCATACCACCAATGCCTTATAATCTGCTTCAATTGAATCAATTGCACAGAAATTCCAGCAGCCCCCATGAACAAGTTCCATACCTTAGAGGCAGTAGGACTTGTGACAAATATATGCTCAATGGATTCCTCTTGGGGCTGCTGACAACACCAACACCTAAACATCACCATTTGCCCTTGCCTCCTCCACATGTCATCGATGGCTATTTTCTGCCTCCACAATCTCCACAAGAAGAAGGATATCTTGAATGGCAAACCTTTAATCCACATTAACTTGAATTCCTGATTAGGATCTGCCCTATGCCTTAATAGTTGGCTTTGTAGCTCGGTGTTTAAATTGTCAACGAGTGAAGTACGAGAATCAGAGACCGACCAAATTGCTTCAGAGACTTGAAATTCTGGAGTGGAAGTGGGAGCGTATTACCATGGACTTCATAGTTAGTCTCCCACGGACTTTGAGGAAGTTTGATGCTGTTTGGGTGATTATAGATCGGTTGACCAAGTCCGCGCATTTTATTCCAGTCGGTACTAATTATTCTTCGGAGCAGTTGGCTGAGATTTATATCCACGAGATTTTTTGCCTTCACGGTGTGCCAGTGTCCATCATCACGCAATTTACATCACAGTTTTGGAGAGCAGTGCAGCGAGAGTTAGGCACACATGTTCAGTTGAGTACAACATTTCACCCTCAGATGGACGGGCAATCCGATCACACTATTTAGATATTGGAAGATATGCTACGTGCCTGTGTTATAAATTGTGGGGGTTTTGTGGGATCGGTTTCTGCCACTCACGGAGTTTGCTTACAATAACAACTACCAATCGAGCATTCAGGTGGTTCCGTATGAGGCTTTATATGGGAGATGGTGTCGGTCTCCGGTGGGTTGGTTTGAGTAGGGTGAGGCTAGGCTATTGGGGTACTAATTTGGTTCAGGATGCTTTGGAGAAGGTTAAATTGATTCAGGAGCGGCTTCTCACGGCGCAGTCTAGACAGAAGAGATATGCCGACAAGAAGGTCCGTGATGTTGTATACATGGTTGGGGAGAAGGTTCTGCTCAAGATTTTACCCATGAAAGGTGTGTTGAGATTCGGTAAGAAGGCAAGTTGAGTCCTAGGTATATTGGGCCTTTTGAAATACTTAAGAAGATTGGAGATGTGGCTTATGAACTTGCGTTGCCACCTAGTCTATCGGGTGTTCATCCAGTGTTTCATGTATCGATGCTCCGGAAGTATGTTGAGGATCCGACACATGTTTTGGATTTCAGCACAGTGCAGTTGGATGGTATTTTGACTTATGATGTGGAGCTGATGGCCATTTTAGACCAGCAGGTTAGAAAGTTGAGATCAAAGAACATAGCTTCAGTGAAAGTGCAGTGGAGAGGCCAGCCAGTCGGAGAAGCTACTTGGGAGACTGAGCGGGAGATGCAGAGCAAATATACACACTTATTTGAGGCTCCAGGTATAATTCTAAACACGTTCAAGGATGAACGATTGTTTAAGAGGGGAAGAATGTAACGACTCGGCCGGTCGTTTTGAGTATTATATCCTCGTTCCCCCATTTACTGCTCAATTTATGCTTTATATTTGTTATGTGACTTGCCGTGGTAGTTGATTCGGGTCCGGTGAGGTTTTGGAATGAATTGGAATATTTAGTTCCAAGGTTTAAAGCTTAAGCTAAAATAGTGACCGGATGTCGACTTATGTGTAAATGACCCTGGAATAAACTTTTGATGATTTCAATAGCTCCGTATGATGATTTTGGACTTAGGAGCATGTTCGAAAAATTATTTGGAAGCCCGCAACTAAATTAGGCTTGAAATGTCAAAAATAAAATTTATGTTTGGAATTTTGACCGGGGAGTTAACTTTTTGATATCGGAGTCGGAATCTAATTTTGAAACTTTTCATAGCTCTATTATGTCATTTGTGACTTGTGTGAAAAATTTGAGGTCAATCAGAATTGAATTGATAAGTTTCGGCATAGAATGTAGAAGTTAGAATTCGTTAGTTTTTGTTACGCTTTAATTGGGGTATGATTGGCGATTTTAGCGTTGTTTGATGTGATTTGAGATTTTGACTAAGTTTTTATAATGTTTTAGGACTTGTTGGTGTATTTGATTGAGGTCCCGGGGGCCTCAGGTGAGTTTTGGATAGTTAACTGTTCGAAATTGGGACTCAAACAACTGCTGGAATTTTTCTGATGCACTGTCTGGTTTCCTTCTTCGCGTTCGCAAGAGGGGTCTCGCGTTTGCGAAGGGGAAATGGAGGCAGGCAAGATTTTCTCTTCGCGTTCGCGAAGGGGAAGCCGCATTCGCAAAGATCTGGGTAGTTTGTACATCGCGAATGCGTGAGGTCGATCGCGTTCGCGAAGAAGAAGAGGGAATTGACCTACACGTTCGCGAAGGAGGTTTCGCGTTCGCGAAGGATGGGATTTTTGGTCACGCGTTCACGAGAAGACCTTCGCGTTCGCGAAGAAGAAGAGGGAATTGAACTACACGTTCGCGAAGGAGGTTCCGCGTTCGCGAAGGATGGGATTTTTGGTCACGCGTTCACGAGAAGACCTTCGCGTTCGCGAATAAGGAACTGTGGGCAACACAAAATTGTGCTTCACGAACGCGAGGCACTGGCCGCGTTTGCGAAGAAGAAAAGGCTGGACAAAAAGTTTAAGTTCTGAAATCCCATTTTCCATTTTTGACGAATTGGAGCTCGGGAAGAAGCGATTTTTGGGAGATTTTCAAGGAAAACAACGGGGTAAGTGTTCTTAACTCAGTATTGGTTAAATTACCTGAATCCATGATTATTTTTAACATTTATTGGTGAATTAAGTTGGAAAATTTAGAAAACCCTCTTGGTTTAATTTGAAGATTTGAGGGTCGAGTTGATGTCGGAATTTGGTAAAATTGGTATGGTTAGACTCGTGGTTGAATAGGATTTTGGATTTTCTAACTTTTATCGGGTTCCAAGATGTGGGCCCCATAGCGAATTTTGGGTGAAATTTTGGATTTTAATGGAAAATTTGTATTTTCTTATGGAATTAATTCCTATAATTTTTATTGACTGAATTGGATTATTTGTGGCTAGATTCGAGGCATTTGGAGGCCGATTCATGAGGCAAAGGTATTGTAGAATAAAGAATTACACGGTTTGAGGTATGTAACAGTTCTAAATTTGGTCCTGAGGGTATGAAACCCCAGATTATGTGCTATGTGATTGGTTTTGAGGTGACGCACATGCTAGGTGACAGGCGTGTGGGCGTGCACCATAGGAATTTGTGACATGGTCAATTCCATGAAAATGTGTGGTTGAATAATCTGTTGATATCCGTACATTCTTTCACGTATTAGAGAAATTGAACTATAAATCATGATTAATCCATGTGTTGGCACTGATGGGACCCACGGAGGTGGTGTACATATTGAATTATCTGCTAAATTATTGGTCTGTACTCAGTCACATTTTACTTGTTTATTTTATCTCAGTCTTTATTGTTCATTATTGATGCATCATATCCTTGTTGTTTGGGCTGATTTTCATGATTATTGAGAGCCCGAGAGACTGGAGAGATTTATGACTGAGTGAGGCCGAGGGCCTAATTGTGAGATATTATACTATAGCACGTGAGTTGTCCGTACAATACGTGAGTTATCCGTGCAGATCCATATATTATACTATAGCACGTGAGTTGTCCGTGCAGAACGTGAGTTGTCCGTGCAGAACGTGAGTTGTCCGTGCAACACGTGAGTTGTCGGTGCAGATCCAGATATTATACTATAGTACGTGAGTTATCCGTGTAGCACGTGAGTTGTCCATGCAGATTATAGAGTTTGGGCTGTAGGATCCCCCCCGGAGTTTATACACACCCCAGTGAGCGCAGGTACCTAATGAGTGCGAATGCTGAGTGCTGAATGAATGGAATAGCTGAGTGACTGTGGTCTTGAGAGGATGAATTTGATTTCATTATTGTTGCACTTCAGCTGTCTTATACCACTGTTTTGAAAATATCTGACAGATATTATCTTATGTTTCAGTTGAACCTGATATGAAATTACTGTTTTGGCATTAAATGTTGAACTTGAAAGCATGCCTACCTTGTTATGTTGGAAATTACTGTAATTGGACTCAACTACGAAGCTCGTCACTACTTTCAGTTCTTTATTTAGTATTGTTACTTGCTGAGTTGGTTGTACTCATACTACACCCTGCACTTCATGTGCAGATCCAGGTGTTCCCGATCACAATGGGTGTTGATATTTTTCGCACGGTTGATTATCCTAAGATTCCGAGGTAGCTGCCGGTGATTTGCAGACCTTCTCTCTCTTTCCTTATCTTCTTGATTACTGTATTTGGTCTTAGACCATTATAGACAGTGTTTTCTAGACTTGTGATGTATAGATGCTCATGTACTCTGTGATACCCCGATAGTTGGGAGTTTCGCATTATGTTTTGGATTTTCTATCCCGGTTATGAAAACTTTTAATATTAAAACTATTTTAAATTCATTTTTGGTAAAAGTGTTGGAAATATTTGTGAGAAATCGGCTTGCCTAGTACCATGTTAGGCGCCATCACGACAGGTTAGGATATGGTACCTCTAAATTTCAGTTTTTTGAGTTAAAGAAAAAATACAGATTCCTTCATCTGTTACTTTACCTAAATAAAGTTTTTTAATATTTTCCATAAGCTACAATGCTTACCTAGCTAGGAGAACAAACACAATTTCCTTTGTTTGCATCTTCTTATCTTGACAAATCATCTTCATATTTGTGTCTTTTGTTTGGCAGAAAATCTACACATTAAATTGCCTCATCTCAGATGTGTATAATAGTGATTTGTCTACTCCCAGTAAATATCTACACTCTTAAAGGACGCTAAATTTTGTATGAAGCTATAATGAAATGAGTGTGGACCTGGCATCCGCTCAAACTTCTTCTAAAAACCTAGCCTTGTTAACAAGCCTCACTTGGAGGCTCCTGCAAAATCCCTCCACCCCTTGGGCACAACTTATAACTCTAAAATATGCCCTAAAAAATGTCACGATCCGAAATTCCCACCTTCGGAACCATGATGGTGCCTAATATTTCATTTGCTAGGCAAGTCAATGTAAGAATAATATTAGCAATTTTATAATAATTTTTTTTTAAAATTAATTAATAACAAAGGAACAAATGCCGAAATAAAGTCTGAAATAAAGTGAATAATCCATAATACTAGTGATGTCCGAATACCATCCTAGAATTGGTGTCACAAGTGCACGAGCTTCTAGAATAATACAAACAAGAGTCTGAATATAATAGAGTTGTCTCGAAAAAAGCGCACAGCTAAAATAAAGTAGAAGGGGACTTCAGAACTGCGAACGCCGTGCAGCTATACCTCAAGTCTCCACTGGTAGCTGAATTCGAGCACAATCTACAGTACGCCGCTGGGACCAACTCCTGAATCTGCACAAGAAGTGCAGAGTGTAGTATGAGTACAACCGACCCCATGTACTTTGTAAGTGTTGAGCCTAACCTCGACGAAGTAGTGACGAGGCTAAGGCAGGTCACTTAGATTAACCTGTACGCAATAATAGTAATAACAACAATAATAGAAATAAAACAAGTAACTCATTTCAACAGTTGAAGCCAACTCACTAGTCATAACCAACTATTATTTCAATCAATTTCCGTTGCGGTGTGCAACCCGCTCCAACAATATAATTCTTCAATAAATTTTCATTGCGGCATGCAACCCGCTCCAACAATATAAACTTAAAATATAATTCGTTACGGCGTGCAACCCAATCCCCCCAATAAATTGCTTTTCATTTCCGTTGCGGCGTGCAACTCGCTCCAACCATATAATTTTTCAATTCTTAAATATAATAAAAATACTCCAATAAATACAACATTCAGTAAGAAATTATTAGGCAACAATGCACACAATATTTATAAATTGGTTAGGAACAAGTAATGACAAGTAGCAATTAATTGTGAAAATCAGGGAGAAAAGAGGCAATTTAATTTCTAATATACTAAATGTCAAGTAGTAATTAAGTTACATAAGTCAAATAAACATGTAATAATTATAGCATGGATTCAAGGCATAATATTGAGAAATGAATATGAGAGAAACAATTAATATAATAATTAATTCATGTCTTAAACCAATTTATGATTTCAGATAATTATGCAAAAAATTAATTTGACGACGTATAGACACTCGTCACCTCGCCTATACGTCGTTCACATAAACTTCATATAACAAATCATTCAAGGGTTCTATTCCCTCAAGTCAAGGTTAACCACGATACTTACTTCGCTTCGCAACCAAATTCAAGATTCCAATAAACCCTTGCCTCGCGGTCCGAAAGCCTCAAATCTAGTCATAAACAATTCAATATACTCAATACAAATCGTAGGAATTAATTCCATATGAATTTACTAATTTTTCGGATTAAAATCTGAAATTCATTTTAAAAATTGACTGCGGGACCCACGCCTAGAATCTCTGAAAAACTCACAAAATCTGAACACCCGTTCTGATACGAGTTCAACCATATAAAAATTATCGAATTTCGACATCGGATTGACCTTCAGATCTTCATTTTACATTTTTGGAATATTTTATAAAAATCTGATTTTTCTTCCATAAATTCACGGATTCATGATGTAAATGAGTATGAAATCATGAAATATAATCAATATAGGATAAGGTACACTTACTCCAATATTTTCCCGTGCAAATCTCCCAAATATCATCTTACCCGAGCTCAAAATCGTGAGAAGTGAAAAATGGGACGAAATTCCATTTTCAGAACTTAAGTTCTGTTGCCCAGTCATTTACCATATGCGATCGCGGCCAAACTCCCGCGATCACGAAGCACAAAAATTTTCCAGTATTTTTTTACTTTATGTGATCGTGGCCATTCTTCCGCGATCGCGAAGAACAAATTTTTCCAACAACCTTCTCCAACTCTTCCGGATAGCCTCTAGTATAATGGTCATAACCTTTTGTACAAAACTCCAAATAATAAGTGGTTTATCTTTCTGAAAACTAGACACTAAGATCTATAACTTTCATGTTTGGGTCATCTACTAATTTCTTATACATTTCAAGATATAAGTTGTCAAAATCAGCCCTATGCAACACAAATATCTTCTTCGCAATTTCCAAACATCTTTTCGGACGGCCTGTAGTGTACCAACCATAACCTTTTGTACACAACTCCTAATGCCAAATGATTTGATTTTATAAAAACTAAACACAAAGGGCTACAACTTTTATTTTTGGATCATCTTCAAATTCCTTATAGATTGCGAGATATAAGCTTCCAAAGTCGGGTCAGTGCAGCAGAAGTTTCCTCCATGCGATCGCGAAAGGTCATCCGCGATCGCGAAGCACTAGTCAATTTCTCCCATTTTACTCATCCTGATCGCGAGCAATTAACTTCTATCGCATAGCATACTGCTGTAGCCAAAAATCAGCAGCTAAAAATGGCAAAGAAATGGTCTGAAACCACCCCGAAACTCACCCGAGCCCCTCGGGACCCCGTCCAAATATTCCAACAAGTCCCGAAACATAATACGGACTTACTCGGGGTTTAAAATCACGTCAAACAACATCGAAATTACAATTCACACCTTGATTCGGACTTCTGAGTTTCAAACTTTCAATTTACAAAACTTGTGCCGTAACATGTTAAATGAATCCAGAATGACTTCAAATTTGGCACACAAGTCATAAATGACATAACAGAGCTATTCCAATTTTCGGAATCTCAATCCGAGTCCAATATTAATAAAGTCAACTCCGCGGTCAAACTTTAGAAATCTTTAGCCTTTATATTTCTAGTTTTTCGTTAAATGGCGATAATTTAAGTTAGGGACCTCCGAATTCAATTCCGGACATACGCCCAAGTCCCAAATCACGATACGAACCTACCAGAACTGTTGAAATACTAATCCATATCCTTTTGCTCAAAATGTTGACCAAATTCAACCCAATTAATTTTTAAAGCTCTATTTCACATTTTAATCAATTTTTCACATAAAAACTTTCCAAAAAATTATACGGACCGCGCACGCAAGTTGAGGAATATTGAATAGTGCTATTTGAGGTCTCAGAACACATAAATAATTTATTAAATTTAAAGATGACCTATCGGGTCATCACATTCTCCACCTCTAAAACAAACGTTCATCCTCGAACGGAATTAGAAAATTACCTGAACTGGTGAAAAAGTGTGGATATCTACTACGCATGTCCAACTCGGACTCTCACGTAGCTTCCTTAATCGGCTGACCTCTCCATTGCACCCCAAACTGAAGGATAATTCTTAGATATCAACTGTCGAACCTACCGAACTAAAATAGCTACTAGCTTTTCCTCATAAGTCAAATCTTTGTCCAATTGGACTGAGGTGAAGTCTAACACATGAGACGGATCATCGTGTTACTTTCGGAGAATGGACACATGGAACATCAGATGAACTGCTGATAAACTAGGTGGTAATGCAAGCCTATAGACTACTTCACCCACTCTTTCAAGAATTTCAAAGGGTCCAATATACCTAGGGCTTAATTTGCCCTTCTTTCCGAATCTCATTACACCCTTCATAGGTGAAACCCGGAGCAATACTCTTTCTCCCACCATGAATGCAATATCACGAACTTTACGATCGACATAACTCTTTTTCCTAGACTGAGTTGTGCAAAGTTGATCCTGAATAATCTTGACCTTATCCAAGGCATCCTCCACCAAATCGGTACCCAACAACTGAGCCTCTCCCGATTCAAACCAGCCAACGGGCGAACGATACCGTCTCCTGTATAATGCTTCATATGGAGCCATCTGAATGCTTGACTGATAGCTGTTATTATATACAAACTCCACAAGTGGAAATAACTGATCCCAAGAACCTCAAAAGTCTATAACACAAGCGCGAAACATATCTTCCAATATTTGAATAGTGCACTATGATTGTCCGTCTGTCTAAGGATGAAATATTGTACTCAACTCAACCCACGTGCCTAACTCACGTTGTACGGCCCTCCAAAAGTGTGAAGTGAACTGCGTACCTCGATCTGAAATAATAGACACGAGCACACTGTGAAGGCGAACAATCTCACGAATGTAAATTTCAGCTTACCGCTCTGAAGAATATGTAACTGCCACTGGAATGAAATGTGTTGACTTGGTCAACCTGTCCATAATAAACCAAACTGCGTCAAATTTTCTCTGAGTTCATGGGAGCCCAACAACAAAATCCATAGTGATACGCTCCCACTTCCACTTAGGAATTTCTAACTTCTGAAGCAAACCACTAGGTCTCTGATGATCGCACTAGACTTGTTGAAGATTTAGACACCGAGATACATATTCCACTATATCCTTTTTCATTCTCCTCCACCAATAATGTTGCCGCAAATCTTGATACATTTTGGTTGCATCTGGATGAATAGAATACCTGGAACTATGTGCCTCTTCAAGAATTAATTCACGAAACCCATCCACATTAGGCACACAAATACGACCCTGCATCTGTAGAACTCCATCTTCCCCTACAACAACTTGTTTGGCATCACCGTGCTGCACCGTGTCCTTAAGGACAAGCAAATGAGGATCATCATACTGTCGCTCTCTGATATGCCCATATAAAGAAGACCAAGCGACTGTACAAGCTAGAACCCGACTGGGATCTGAAACATCCAACCTCACAAACTGATTGGCCAAAGTCTAAACATCTGCAGCTAGCAGTCTCTCACCAACTGGAATATACGCAAGGTTGCCCATACTCACAACCTTTCTACTCAAAGCATCGGCCACCACATTGGCCTTTCCAGGGAGATACAAAATGGTGATATCATAGTCTTTCAACAGCTCCAACCATCTTCTCTGCCTCAAATTAAGATCTTTTTGTCTGAATAGATACCGTATACTATGATGATCTGTGAATACTTCACATGACACGCCGTAGAGGTAGTGTCTCCAAATCTTCAGTGCATGAACAATGGTTGCCAATTCTAAGTCATGGATAGGATTATTCTTCTCATGGACTTTCAACTTCCACGATGCATAAGCAATCACTCTGCCATCTTGCATTAATACTGTACCAAGTCCAATACGAGATGTATCATAATACATCGTGTAAGACCCCGAACCTGTAAGTAATACCAGTACTGGGGCTATAGTCATGTAACGACCCGACCTGTCGTTTTGAGTATTATAATTATGTTCCCCCATTTGCTACTCAATTTATGCCTTACAGTTGATTTATGACTTATCAGGTTAGTTGGTTCGGGTACGGAAAGATTTCGGAATGAAATGAGACACTTAGTCTCATAATTAAAAACTTAAGTGGGAAAAGTTGATCGGATATTCGCTTATGTGTAAACGACCTCAAAATTGAATTCTGATGATTCCAATAGCTTTGTATGGTGATTTTGGACTTAGGAGCGTGTCCAAAAAATTATTTAGAAGTCCGTAGTGGAATTAGGCTTGAAATGGCGAAAGTTGAATTTTTGGGAAATTTGACCGGGGAGTTGACTTTTTGATATCGGGGTCGGAATCCGATTCTGGAAATTGGAATAGCTTCGTTATGTCATTTATGACTTGTGTGCAAAATTTAAAGTTATTCCGAATTAATTTGATGTATTTCAGCATAAGATATAGAATTTGAAAGTTCAAAGTTCATTAGGCTTGAATTGAGGTACGATTCGTGGTTTTAGCGTTGTTTGATGTGATTTTAGGCTTCGACTAAGTTCGTATGATGTTTTAAAACTTGTTGGTATATTTGGTCGAGGTCCCGAGGGGCTCGGGTGAGTTTCGGGTGGTTTCAGACCATTTCTAGGCCATTCTTAGTTACTGGTTTTTGGCCATAGAGGTATGCATCGAGATCGCGAAGAGCAATTTTGCTGTTTGGGCACTGTGAATCGCGATCGCGGAAGCCTTTTCGCGATCGCGTAGAGGAAAATCCTACTGCACTAACCCGACTTTAGAGATGATCAAAAAGTTAAAGTTATAGGTCTTTGTGTCTAGTTTTCAGAAAGGTAAACCATTTGTCATTTGGAGTTGTGTACATAAAATTATGGTAGATAAACTATAGGCTGTCTGGGAAGAGTTTGGAAATCTCTATTGCACAGGGCTGTCTTTGGAAGCTTATATCTAGAAATATATAAAGAACTGGGAGAGGAGCAACAAATGAAAGTTATAGCCCTTGGTGTCTAATTTTCAGAACGTTAAACCATTTGTAATTTCGATTTTTGTACAAAAGGTTATGACCATTATACTAGAGGATCTCTGGAAGAGTTGGGGATTTTGTTCTTCGCGATCGCGATTGGTTTTCCTCGATCGCGAAGAGTAAATGCCTGGACAGAAGATATATTTTGAGGTTTCGTTTCGGCCATTTGGAGCTATGGAGCTCGGAGTGAAGCGATTTTTGAGGCGATTTTCACCATATAGATTGGGGTAAGTGATTCTAACTCGGTTTTGGTTAAATTACACGAATCTATTGTTGTTTTTATCAACAAATTAGTGTTTTGGGTTAAAAATAGTTGAAAAATTCATAGACTTTAATTGAGGATTTGAAGGTCGAGTTGTGGTCGAATTTGAGTAATTTTGGTATGGTGGCACTCGTGGTTGAATGGGGGTTCGGATTTTGGGAGTTTTATCAGATTTCGAGATGTGGGCTCCACGGGCAATTTTTGAGCTAAAATTCGGATTTTTATGGAAAATTAGCATTTTCTTATGGAATTAATCCCAATAAATTTTATTGACTGAATCGAATTATTTGTGGCTAGATTCGAGGCATTTGGAGGCCAATTCACGAGGAAAAGACATTGCAGAGTAAAGAATTTCACGGTTTGAGGTAAGTAACAATTATAAATCAGGTCCTGAGGGTATGAAACCCCAGACATTTTGTCATGTGATTATTTTGAAAGTGGTGCACATACTAGGTGATGGGCATGTGGGCGTGCACCGAGGGGATTGTGACTTGGTCCGTCCCGTGAAAACTGTATAGTTTAATTTATTGTTAGCTATATGCTCTCTATGTGTTGAAGAAATTTGACTGTAAATCATGTTAGAAATCATGCTTAGGCTATGTGATAGTTCTGTTGGGACCCACAGAGATCGCGTACTTGTTGAATTATTTGCTAATTGTTGTCTTATACTCAGTCATGATTTTACTTGCGTATCATACCTTAGTCTTTCTTGATATTTATTGATACACTATGTTATCTTTGTTTGGGATGATCTTTGTGATTTGCGAGAGCCCGAGAGACTAGAGAGGTTGAGGACTGAGTAAGGCCGAGGGCCTGTCGGTAATGTAAGGATACTATGGTACGTGAGTTGTCCGTGCAGGATATTATAGCACGTGAGTTATCTGTGCGAATTATGGTGCTTGGGCTGTAGCAGCCCCTCTAGAGTCTGTACACCCCCAGTGAGCGCGGGTACCCATTGAGTGGGAGTGCTGAGGGCTGAGAGCCGAGTGGTTGAGTTGTTGTGACGAATGGAGTGACTATTTCCCTGAGAGGCTGTACTTGCTTTTCATTTGTTGTTGCACTTAGTTGACATTTGTCATTGTTGTAAAATTCTCTGAAAGCTTTTATATCCGGATTATATGAACTTGAACTTTATAAATTGATTTGACTTAAACTGCTGGATTTGAAAGCATGTCTATTCTCTGTTGGAATTACTGAAAATGAACTATAACTGTGTAGCTCGTCACTATCTTGAATTCCTTATTTATTATTGTTACTTACTGAGTTGGTTGTACTCATACTACACCCTGCACTTCATGTGCAGATCCAGGTATTCCCGGACATAGCGGGTGTTGATTCTTTCACGCAGTTGGTTTTTCGGAGATTCTGAGGTAGCTGCCATGTTTCACAGACCTTGTCTCTTCTTCCCTATCTCTTTGTTTACTGTATTTGGTCTCAGACTATTATAAACCAAATTTTCTAGAATTGTAATCATAGTAGATGCTCATGTACTCAGTGACACCAGGTTTTGGGGAGTGTTTGTATCAGTATTTGTGGGATTTTGTATTGTATTTAAATATTATATTTTTTTCGAACATAAAGGAAATCGGGGGTTATTGATGTCATCGGCTTTCCTAGTATTAAGATAGTTTATATCACAATAGGTTAGATTTTGGGCCGTGACAAGTTGGTATTAGAGCCCTATGTTATATAGGTCTCACGAATCATGAGCAGGTTTAGTAGAGTCTTGCGGATCGGTACAGAGACGTCTGTACTTATCTTCGAGAGGCTGCCGAACCCTTTGGAAAATTTCACTTTCTTGTATTCTATCATGCGGAATTGATTCAGCTTGAAACATAAGTCTTTAGATTCCTTCCACGCATTCGTATGCGCACATGAGTGCTCGGTATCAGTTGTGCATCGCCGGCTTGTGATTCTATGAATGAGGTTCAAGATGTGTATTCTATATTTTGGTGATGGCCAGTCTGGAGGATTTGAGGCCAGGTTTA
The DNA here is from genome assembly GCF_000715075.1 of Nicotiana tabacum. Classification (NCBI taxonomy): domain Eukaryota; kingdom Viridiplantae; phylum Streptophyta; class Magnoliopsida; order Solanales; family Solanaceae; genus Nicotiana; species Nicotiana tabacum. The sequence goes on from NC_134103.1 coordinate 18,485,434, forward strand.
GACCGCAGCTTAGGCTCGGTAGCTTCAGTTGTAACCTGTACATTTTGACTCATATGTCCGGTAATGTCCCTACGAGTGAAATTTGTGGCTCGATGAGCGGTGGAATGACTTTGTGATAAGTATGAGGTAATTGCGGGATGTGTTAAGATGATTTGAATGTTCTTTTATTCCAGCTCAGTATTTGAATTCTTTTTTTTATGATTTCGAGACTGTGCACGGTTGCTACGATGGCTATGCGTTGTTATCCCACAATATTGGTGTAATGGTAAGGTGCTCGTTATATGTTGAGGCGGTGAATGGCTCGAAAAGAGGATTTCTCAGTGCTTGATTAAGGGGTTCAACAATTAATTTCAGCGGAGGAAAGGTAATCGGACTATAGATGTCCAAGTGTGCTTGTTAAAGTAACAAGACTTGGTATTTGCGAGCATGGTCGAATTTTCATTGTGATGTTGTGTCGCCGTCCTTGTTTGAATGCATTATGGTCCACCAGTGTTACGGACTTCTTGGATTTCACCTTCTGGGAAGGGTGTTATGAAATGGTGCCTGAGAGGCGGTTGCCAGATATAGCTGTGTGCAGCGGTTCAGAATCGAATGGGTATTTCTAATATTGATGGCTCGAGAAAGATGATCTTCGAAGAGGCTTAGAGTCGGTAATGATTTATTGGTTCAGGTGCTACAGAGATGCATTTTGATTTGATACAACAGTTGGACAACAAATTATGAGGGAAGACATGACGGGAAGTGTTTTGCGGTGGTTGAAGTACTAGCAGGTCAAGTAGGAGAAGTAGAGGTTAAGAAGTTGCTTAAAGGAGATGGTTTAACCGAAGTAATAGTGGCAGATTAGCATATGGATTCTGTGGTACGGTAGTCGCGCGCCTTGAGAAAGTGTAGAACGGTTTGGAATCATGATAGAATGTGATTTAGCCTACGGACTTTATTCGGAGAAATGGTTACTGTACGAAGAAAGATTGAATATGGCAGAAAGATGTTTGTTTGAAATGAAGAGGGATGTGAAGATCTGATTATCGTTTCAGGAACAATATGACTTGAGTTCGGAAGGTATTGTTGAACTTTCAGTTAATGTCAATAGGGAAAGTGCAAACTTATACAAATGGTGGGCGAGCATGAGCTCAGGAGAATTTACTAATTACGTGGTCGTTCCAGTGCAACGTCGTTGGAAGATGTCGGTAAGGAATACCACATGTGGGTTATCTCTGGTGAGCAGTTAGCGGTGGCGTGATGTTGATGAAGCTTCTGCGAGGAATATTACTTACTACCCAGTAAGAGGTCAAATGTGTGATTGTGGCTGGCAATTCAGAATGTTCATGAAAAGCTTAACAAAAGACTTTGAGAAGTCTGGCAGGTTAACGGTGCGAGATCTTGGTAATTAAGAAGGAGAAATCCTTGTGGGTTCTAATTTTATATAATTGCAGCTTAAGGCTAAGTGGGGGAGCCTGCTATTGATAATTTGATTTCATGGTTATGTGTTAAATTTTAGTTTTGGTCTGAGGCATATTTGTGGTTTAGTTATGACTTACAAAGGTGGAGATCGAGGATGACTCGGGTAAGTAAATTCCTGGATACGGGTTACATTGCACTTTATGAAAATATGAAAATTATGGAATGATTAAGTTGTTATTTTGAAGGATGTAGTGCACACGAAGTATGAATTTGATTGGTTGTATTAAGGCAAGGTTACTTATTTGAGTGTTGATTGTGCTAAAGGAGCACATGTCTTTCGGCCCGTTTGGGGCGGAGTAAATTAGATTTGAGCAGAGTGGATGACTCTCGAGAGGGTTCTAATGGATTCAAAATGTATATGTGGAAATTGAAATTTTTTCGAATTTGTATATCACTAGAATCAGTTACCTATATTGGATGGTATTGGGACGTACGGTAATTCTGTTTGACTATGGATTCTACATTTCAGTATAAGAAATGAAAGAGGAATAATTTTAAATTCGCATAAAGTATTTTCAGAGTGAGTGTTATGGTTGGGGTATTTAAGAAGGTGCTTTAGAAGAATACAGTGGCTTATGGGCCTTAGGGCGATGTGATTTTATGTTAGGATGTCTTGTAGTGAGCTTTGGGTAAGGATAGTAGTGTTTTGACAAGGAGAAATGTCAACCTGAGGGTAATTCAGAAGAAACTCGGAGAAAATAGGACAAATGGGTAACATGCTGGATCAGTATGGTAATGGTATGCTCAGTTCTTTTGGTTCTTATGATGATGTGGGGTTTTACAGGTGTTTTGTGTCAATACTCTCAGATTTGGCAACTTGCGTGGCTTGGTCGAATTAGAGGAATTTAGTTCTGATAGCTTGATTAGGTGCAAATGGATTTCAAAGTGTTCTTGATGGTTTCTACCATGGTTTGAACCGGATTTTTCTACCGGTGAGGGGAACGTGTTATGTACTGTGATTTTCTTCTGGAAGGTAGCAAGAGCAAGGTTTCAAACTAACCGGGTATGTAACTTGCTGGTGACTCAGAGTTTATAATGAGATCCTTGTGCTTGTCACATGATGGCATGGTGGATGTGGTGTGTTGTGCGGGATTAAGATTTACATGTACAAGGTGGCAATTCATTCTTGAAGGGAATGTCATGAATTATAGACAACATGGTCAGTTTCAGATATTTAGATGAATGTTATAACTGCTCGGTAATCCCTGAGAAGGGTGCGTATTTCAACAGGTATTGTGTTCTGACTTTCGGATGTCATCGGTATTGCGATACTCACCTAGTTAATAGACTACTGATATACGAGCTATTGATATGTGGCACGGAGGAATTATGGAAATATTCCTAGCGGGATAATCGTGCATGAAAGATGTGATAGCCGTGCGAATGATGTTAATGTGAGCTCTAGAAGAGCTGGCTACTATTATTAAATTTGTGTGTCTTGGTTCTACTATATATAATGAGCTTATAGCATTACAGTTATGGTGATACTTGTTGAACTTACAATACGGTTCTCTACTTTGAGACATCTCCCATTTTGGGTACAAGGTTGTGCAGTTGTGGATTGAGTTGTATTGGTGTGGCATGTCAATGAGAAAGTTGTGTTTAATAATATAAGGTCATTGGACCTAGAATGGGTACTATCGGGTTTGATTACGATATATTGGGAGGATAATATTGAAAGTTGGCTTAGAAAGTGATTATGGTTCTGGTTGGGGCAGGAGAGCTCCATGACATATCGATCGGATAAGATGTTATGAGATTTCGCGTGTTTCATTCATTATCAGCAGTTTGCGAAAGTTTTAGAACGAGGTTCGTTTGATATGGGCTTAATACTATTACCGGGTTACTTTGGAGTAGTTAATGTGATCAAAAATGGTGTTGCGAGCATGCGAGTTGTGTAGTATGTTAAGTGATTATATCTGGGGCTATGGTTATGGCTTGATACAGCTTGTTCAGACTCATACAGCGTGTTGATGTGACATTCAGGTCTTGAAAAGAAATTCTGAATGTTGGAAATTGAATTCCAAGGTTTACGGGCTAAGGTTGAAGTAATGATTTTTAATTATGTTGTGTTGTCAGATCTATTCAATTTATACAGAATAGGGTGGCAAGGGATCACCCCCGGCTACGTGCGTGGTAAGATGGAATAGTGATGTGGTGGCTTGGAAACAACTCCTGGCACGTTCGAGGATGAATGTATATTTAAGTGGGGGAGAATGTAATGACCCGACCGGTCGTTTTTAGTATTATAACCCTGTTCCCTCATTTACTGCACAATTTATGCCATACAGTTGATTTATGACTTATCAGGTTAGTTGGTTCGGGTCCGAAAAGATTTCGGAGTGAAATGAGACACTTAGTCTCATAATTAAAAACTTAAGTTGGAAAAGTTGACCGGATATTCATTTATGTGTAAACGACCTCGTAATTGAATTCTGATGATTCCAATAGCTCCGTATGGTAATTTTGGACTTACGAGCATGTCCGAAAAATTATTTGGAGGTCCGTAGTGGAATTAGGCTTGAAATGGCGAAAGTTGAATTTTTGAAAAGTTTGACTGGGGAGTTGACTTTTTGATATCGGGGCCGGAATCCGATTCTGGAAAATGGAATAGCTTTGATATGTCATTTATGACTTGTTTGCAAAATTTGAAGTCATTCCAGATTGATTTGATGTATTTCGGCACAAGATATAGAATTTGAAAGTTCAAAGTTCATTAGGTTTGAATTGAGGTACGATTCGTGATTTTAGCGTTGTTTGATGTGATTTGAGGCTTTGACTAAGTTCATATGATGTTTTAGAACTTGTTGGTATATTTTGTTGAGGTCCCGAGGGGCTCGGGTGAGTTTTGGGGTGGTTTCAGACCATTTCTAGGCCATTCTTAGTTGCTGGGTTTTGGCCATAAAGGTATGCATCGCGATCGCGGACAAATGGTCGTGATCGCGAAGAGAAATTTTGTTGTTTGGGCACTGTGAATAGCAATCGCGGAAGCCTTTTCGCGATCGCGTAGAGGAAAATTTTGCTGCACTGACCCGAATTTGGAAGCTTCTATCTCGCAATCTATAAGGAATTTGGAGATAATATAAACCAAAAGTTGTAGCCCTTTGTGTCTAGTTTTCATAAAGATAAACCATTTGTCATTTGAAGTTATGTACAAGAAGTTATCGTAGATATACTATTGGCTGTATGGGAAGAGTTTGAAAATCTCTGTTGAACAGGGCTGATTTTGGAAGCTTATATCTAGCAATCTATAAGGAATTGAGAGAGGAGCAACAAATGAAAGTTATAGCCCTTGGTGTCTAGTTTTCAGAAAGTTAAACCATTTGCACTTTGTAGTTTTGTGCAAAAGGTTATGACCATTATACTAGAGGTTGTCTGGAAGAGTTGGGGATTTTGTTCTTCGCGATCGCGAAGCATTTTCCGCGATCGCGAAGAGTAAATGCCTGGACAAAAGATATATTTTGAGGTTTCGGCCATTTTAACACATTTGGAGCTATGGACCTCGGATTGAAGCGATTCTTGAGGCGATTTTTACCATATGGATTGGGGTAAGTGATTCTAACTCGGTTTTGGTTAAATTACACGAATCTATTGTTGTTTTTATCAATAAATTAGTGTTTTGGGTTGAAAATAGTAGAAGAATTCATAGACTTTAATTGAGGATTTGAAGGCCGAGTTGTGGTCGAATTTGAGTAATTTTGGTATGGTGGGACTCGTGGTTGAATGAGGGTTCAGATTTTGTGAGTTTTATCGGATTCCGAGACATGGACCCCATGAGCGATTTTTGAGCTAAAATTTGGATTTTTATGGAAAATTAGCATTGTTATGGAATTAATTCCAATAAATTTTATTGACTGAATCGAATTATTTGTGGCTAGATTCGAGGCGTTTGGAGGCCAATTCACAAGGAAAAGACATTCTAGAGTAAAGAATTTCACAGTTTGAGGTAAGTAACAATTATAAATCAGGTCCTGAGGTTATAAATCCCGGACTTTGTGTCATGTGATTATTTTGGAAGTGACGCACATGCTAGGTAACGGGTGTGTGGGCGTGCACCGAGGGGATTGTGACTTGGTCGTCCCGTGAAAACTGTATAGTTGAATAATTTATTGTTAGCTATATGCTCTCTATGTGTTGAAGAAATTTGACTATAAATCATGTTAGAAATCATGCTTAGGCTATGTGATAGTACTGTTGGGACCCACAGAGGTCGCGTACTTATTGAATTATTTGCTAATTGTTATCTTATACTCAGTCATGATTTTACTTGTGTATCATACCTCAGTATTTCTTGATATTTGTTGATACACTATGTTATCTTTGTTTGGGCTGATCTTTTTGATTTTCAACAGCCCGAGAGACTAGAGAGGTTGAGGACTGAGTAAGGCCGATGGCATGTCGGTGAGGTAAGGATACTATGGCACGTGAGTTGTCCGTACATGATATTATAGCACGTGAGTTATCCGAGCAAAACGTGAGTTGTCCGTGCAGATTATGGTGCTTGGGCTGTAGGAGCCCCTCTAGAGTTTGTACACCCCCAGTGAGCGCGGGTACCCATTGAGTGTGAGTGTTGAGGGCTGAGAGCCGAGTGGTTGAGTTGTTGTGACGAGTGGAGTGACTGTTGCCCTGAGAGGATGTACTTGCTTTTCATTTGTTGTTGCACTTAGTTGATATTTGTCATTGTTGTGAAATTCTCTGAAAGATTTTATATCCGGATTGCATGCACTTGAACTGTATAAATTGATTTGACTTAAACTGATGGATTTGAAAGCATGTCTATTCTTTGTTGGAATTACTGAAAATGAACTATAACTGTGTAGCTCATCACTATCTTCAATTCCTTATTTATTATTTTTACTTACTGAGTTGGTTGTACTCACACTACACTTGTACTTCGTGTGTTGATCCAGGTGTACCCGGACATAACAGGTGTTGGTTCTTTCGCGGAGTTGGTTTTCCGGAGATTCTGAGGTAGCTGTCGTGTTTCGCAGACCTTGTCTCTCCTTCCCTATCTCTTTGTTTACTATATTTGGTCTCAGACTATTATAGACCTTATTTTCCAAACTTGTAATCATATTAGATGCTCATGTACTCAGTGACACCAGGTTTTGGGGAGTGTTTGTATCAGTATTTGTGGGATTTTGTATTGTATTTAAATATTATGTTATGTTTTTCAAACTTAAAAGAAAATTGGGGGTTATTGATGTCATCGGCTTGCCTAGCATTGAGATAGGCGCCATCACGACATGTTAGATTTTGGGTCGTGACAAGTCAAAGTTGTCTTAAGCTTTTGAAAGAACTCCTCACACTCTTCGGTCCACATGAACGGAGCACCCTTTTGGGTCAATCTGGTCTTAATAGTTGTTCATAATCAATTACAGAATCGTCAATTAACTTCATGTTAACAAAAATCTCGTTTCAAACCTTCACAATTCTGATAACGAGATGCGAGGCATGAAGACCTCATAATTATTTACCCGAATTAACGATTCACACTTAACGTCATCTGGGCGGGACCTACCTCGTAGGTTAAAACTCAATAATTACACCACGAAACAAGTATGCACAGAGAATTTCATACAAGAATTTTCAAATAAGCCTAACAGGCATGACTCCCTATTAGTACTATAGTACAAATTTAATTTTACAAGGGAGAACTTAAACACAAGAATTTCATCACAAGGATCTCGTCCTTATATAACTTCCACCGTAGCTCGTATCCCGGTTTAAACATATAAATTTATATTAAAATGCGAGGATCTCGTCCTCAGTTCCGAATCACAAGTAATTTGCACATCGTGCCAATCGAAACTTTCCATTTTCTCCTTTTAAATAATTTTCGTTAAGGAAAATCACAACACATAATGAACCCCACACCGGTAGGGCATATAATTTACAATTTGTAATTAATTATCCAGAAATTACATCAAAACTTATCGAAATGAGTAACAGAAAGCCACCTATAGCCTCACAACTCTTATTAGTGACCAACACGGAATGATAGGCGTAGTTATCTCCATAGAATCTCCTAACAGGAGTAACCACATAAGTAGATTATAGAATTACGAATCTCACTCTTAAGTGGAGCACAATAGGAGGACTCGCCTCGATACTCAGAACCGAATCAAGTTAAGAAAATTATTCATTTATATTAAATCGAGGTCGTACCTGTAACGACACCATCTGATGTAGCGACCTCAGCCATACCATAAAAAAAATATATCAACGGCTGGGCCTCCACCTCTAGGACGCCCTCTACCCGCCAGTCCTCTACCCCTAATTGGTTGTGTAGGTGGTATAGTAACTGCAATGGGGCACGTAGCCTGAGTGCTTTGATGAAATATGTCTCTCCCAAGTCTGGGACAATTTTCTCATAATGTGCCTATTATCACCGCATTCATAACAACCCCTTTGCAGGTTTGTCTGCTCATACTGAGTCTATGCCAGATAACTGGAATAACCATTGTAGGAAACTCATGTCGGTGGTGCATTAAAAGAATTTACTGGAGCACCCCCAGTAATCCGATGTACTGACTGGGCTGGCCGACTACCCGAGCCCCCACCATAATGATTCATACTTGCAGAGTAGAATCCACTGAATCCTCCAGAACCTCGAGACCTCTTGGTCTCCTTAATTTCCTTTTTCCTCACCCCAAACACATTCTAATATCTTAGCAACTTCTACCACTAGTTTACGATCATAATTGAGTCCTTTAATGAGTCTCTGGACTCGCTCTCTGGCGGTAGGAACCAAAGTAGGAGTATGACAGGCTAACTTATTGAACCTGATGGCATATTCTGACACCGTCATGGTGACCGGACGCAATTGTTCAAACCCTATACGCCATGCATTACGGAGAGTCCGGAAAACAAACTCTTTCAAAAGTGTTTCTGAGAACTGAGCCAAGTGGGCGATGTTGCATTGGCTAGTCTGCCCTCTTCATAGGCTTGCCACGAACGCCGGTGGAGAATTATCTCTCCCAAGGCTAATTTTTTCTTTTGTTATGCAGACTCAACACTGCTGAGCTGGCGCAATTCTTAACATACTCTTCAATTCTTCTTTGGGGTAACCCTTACCCCTATTTATACACAACGATCACAAAAGTAGAGCTCAATACAGAAAAATCTTGACACGAACCACATAGTCCAGAATCTCGTCAACCAATGTACTTCCTCCGAAGCACCCTAAAATCTGCAACCGTGACGTCCATGCTGAGTAGACCCTCTATAAATTTAAAGTTGTTTATCTAACGAGTTTGGTACTGAAGTATAGGATTATTAAGGAGCAAGATATACTGAAAGCCCCAACCTTATCCTATACAAAATCTCAGGCCTTAAACATATGTAAATTTTAGGGAACCTTTCACTACCACATATATACATTTCAGGCCAAAACTAATATAACACATGACCCCGCAATCCATCTATTGATAGTGGACTCCCCCGCTCGGTGCAAAGTCATAGGTCATAACGTCCGATGATCCACAATATTATCCTTCACAACTCGAATAAATCAACCAGATGCCAAGGTCCGTTATATCCCCCACATGATTCACTGGGTGATCTCTCAATACATCCGCATATTCAGTCGGAACCACACGTTAAGGTAGTGTTTGAGCATCTCTGGCTCCCTCATAGTCCATTTGCGGCATCACAAACCGTCGATGCACAACTGATACTGAGTGCGTAGTTTCATACACGAGTGGATACAAAGGAATATGAGATATATGTTTCAAGCTAAATCAATGCCGCGCGATAAGGAATGAAAGAAGTGGAATTATTCCTAAACTCTATAGCCTCTAGAAGATAAATACAGACGTCTCCGTACCGATCCTTCAGACTCTACTAAGCTTGCTCGTGACTTATGAGTCCTATGTAACCTAATGCTCTGATACCAACTTGTCATGACCCGAAATTCTCACCTTCGGGACTGTGATAGCACCTAATATTTTACTTGCTAGGCAAGCTAACTCTAGAATAATATTAGCCATTTTAGAATAATTTATTTTTTAAATTAAATAATAACAAAGGAACAAATGCGAAAATAAAGTCTGAAATAAAGTGAATAATCCATAATACTAGCGATGTCTGAATACCATCCCAGAATTGGTGTCATAAGTGCGCGAGCTTCTAGAATAATACAAACAAGGGTCTGAATAAAATATAGCTGTCTGAAAGAAAGCACACAGCTAAAATAAAGTAGATGGGGACTTCAGAACTGCGAACGCCGTGCAACTATACCTCAAGTCTCCACTGGTAGCTGAATCCGAGCACAATCAACAGTACGTCGCTGGGACCAACTCCGAAATTTGCACAAGAAGTGCAGAGAGTAGTATGAGTACAACCGACCCCATGTACTCTGTAAGTGTTGAGCCTAACCTCGATGAAGTAGTGACGAGGCTAAGGCAGGTCACTTACATTAATCGGTACGTAATAATAGTAATAACAACAATAATAGAAATAAAACAAGTAACTCATTTCAACAGTTGAAGCCAACTTGCCAGTCATAACCAACTATTATTTCAATCAATTTCCGTTGCGGTGTGCAACCCGCTTCAATAATATAATTTTTTAATAAATTTTCGTTGTGGCGTGCAACCCGCTCCAATAATATAATTCTTCAATAAATTTCCGTTGCGGCGTGTAACCAGCTCCAACAAAATAAAGTTAAAATATAATTCGTTGTGGCGTGCAACCCGCTCCAACAATATAAACTTAAAATATAATCTGTTGCGACATGCAACCCGATCCCCCCAATATATTGCTTTTTATTTCCGTTGCGGCGTGCAACCCACTCCAACCATATAATTTAACAATTCTTAAATATAATAAAAATACTCCAATAAATACCACATTCAGTAAGAAATTATTAGGCAACAATGCACACAATATTTATAAATTATTTAGGAAATAGTAATAACAAGTAAAAATTAATTGTGAAAATCAAGGAGAAAATAGGCAATTTAATTTTTAATATACTAAATGTCAAGTAGCAATTAAGTCACATAAGTCAAATAAACATATAACAATTATAACATGGATTCAAGGCATAATATTGAGAAAGGAATATGAGAAAGACAATTAATATAATAATTAATTCATGTCTTAAAACAATTTATGATTTCAGATAATTATGCAAAAAATTAATTTGACGACGTATAGACACTCGTCACCTCACCTATACGTCGTTCACATGAACTTCATATAACAAATTATTCAAGGGTTCTATTCCCTCAAGTCAAGGTTAATCACGATACTTACCTCGCTTCGCAACCAAATTCAAGATTCCAATAAACTCTTGCCTCGCGAATTAGTGTCTGAAAGCCTTAAATTTAGTCATAAACAATTCAATATACTCAATACAAATCGTAGGAATTAATTCCATATGAATTTACTAATTTTTCGAATTAAAATTTGAAATTTATTTTAAAAATCGACAGTGGGACCCACATCTTGAGTCCCAAAAAACTCACAAAATCTGAACACCCGTTCCGATACGAGTTCAACCATACAAAAATTATCGAATTCCGACATCGGATTGACCTTCAAATCTTCGTTTTATATTTTTGGAAGATTTTATAAAAATCTAATTTTTCTTCGATAAATTCAAGGATTCGTGATGTAAATGAGTATGGAATCATGAAATATAATCAATATAGGATAAAGTATACTTACCCCAATATTTTCCCGTAAAAGTCGCCCAAAATTCGTCTTACCCAAGCTCAAAATCGGGAGAAGTGAGAAATGGGATGAAATCCCATTCCAGAACTTAAGTTCTGTTGCCCAGTCATGTACCCTATGCAATCACGGCCAACCTCCCGCGATCGCAAAGCACAATAATTTTCCAGCATTATTTTACTCTATGCGATCGCGACCATTCTTCCCCGATCGTGAAGAATAAATTTTTCCGACAGCCTTCTCCAACTCTTCCGGACAGCCTCTAATATATTGGTCATAACAAATGGTTTATCTTTCTTAATACTAGACACCAAGATCTACAAGTTTCATGTTTTGGTCATCTCTTATTTCCTTATACATTTCGAGATATAAGTTGTCAAAGTCAGCCGCGTGCAACACAAATTTCTTCTTCACAATTTCCAAATATCTTCCCGGACAGTGTACCAACCATAACCTTTTGTACACAATTCCAAATTCCAAATAGTTTGCTTTTATGAAAACTAGATACAAAGAGCTACAACTTTCATTTTCGGATCATCTCCAAATTCCTTATAGATTGCGAGATATAAGCTTCCAAAGTCAGGTCAGTGCAGCAGAAATTTCCTCTATACGATTGTAAAATGTCATCCGCGATCGCGAAGTACTGGTCAATTTCTCCCATTTTACTCATCGCGATCGCGGACAATTACCCACTATCGCATAGCACACTCCTGTAGTCAAAAACCACCAGCTAAATATGGCCTAGAAATGGTCCGAAATTACCCCGAAACTCACCTGAGCCACTTGGGACCCCGTCTGAATATTCCAACAAGTCCCGAAACGTAATACGGACTTACTCGAGGTTTAAAATCACGTCAAACAATATCGAAATTACAATTCACACCTTGATTTGGATTTATGAGTTTCAAACTTTCAATTTACAAAACTTGTGCCGAAACATGTTAAATGAATTCGGAATGACTTTAAATTTGTCACACAAGTCATAAATGACATAACAGAGCTATTCCAATTTTTGGAATATCAATCCGAGTCCAATATTAATAAAGTCAACTGCGCGGTCAAACTTTGGAAATCTTTAGCCTTGATATTTCTAGTTTTTCGTTAAATGGCGATAATTTGAGCTAGGGACCTCCGAATTCAATTTCGGACATACGCTCAAGTCCCAAATCATGATATGGACCTACCGGAACTGTCAAAATACTGATCCGGGTTCTTTTGCTCAAAATGTTGACCAAAGTCAACCCAATTAAGTTTTAAAGCTTTATTTCATATTTTAATTAATTTTTCACATAAAAACTTTTCAAAAAATTATACGAATTGCGCACGCAAGTCGAGAAATAATGAATAATGCTATTTGAGGTCTTAGAATATAGAAATAATTTATTAAATTTAAAGATGACCTATCGGGTCATCACATTAAACCAAAGATTAACACCTCCTTTATTTGGACGGCTATTCTTAAAGGCTGGAAAATTTGTAATGAAGGTACAATGTGGCACCCCTGCATATCCTCCAATATCAATATATGGTCCTCTAAGTGGATTCACAACTCTACAACTCTGAGAAACTCTATATATGGACCTCTTCATTTGGATGACCAAAATCTTACCATAAAACAACTTATTAAGAATGGTCAATGGGATGTCTCAAAAATTTCCTTTAAATTGCCATCCACTATTATAAAAATTATTGCTTCGACCTCTTTACCTAATAATCTCCTAAAAAGAGACATTCTGACCTGGGATCCTAGTGCCAGTGGAAACTTTACTACAAAATCTTTTTACAAATTATCAAATCCAAACCACACTCCCAATACTAACTTTAACTGGAATGGGATCTCCGCTGCCCAAACAAAATAAAATACTTCCTATGGTAATGCATGCATAATCGTATTCCTTGTCGAGCTTTGTGATCTCATATTGGAATAAACATTGATGCCACTTGCAAGACTTGTAAGAAAAGTGTGGAAGACATTCAACATATTTCTCAATACTACCCAATAGCCCCTCGCTTTTGGAACCATATGGGCATTCCGACTCAATCTATCGACAATAACATTCACTGGCTAATTATCTTAAAGGACAACTTCATTTAGAATACAAGTCATTCTATTAGCTGGGAAATCATTTTTCCATTTTCTATCTAGAACCTTTGAAAGAATAGGAATAACAACAATTTCAACAACTTAGACCTTGACCTACATGCCCCAAAAGTTCTTCAACAAGCTTGGGAATTTAATTTCTTTACTGAAGAAAACCCTTTTAAAGTTCAAAAGATCAAGATTGAGATTAAGTGGGAAAACCTCCTAATGATACTGTTAAATTAAACATAGATGGAGCCTTTTCGAAAACCTAAATGAAACATAGATGGAGCCTTTTCGAAAACCTAAATGGAAACTGGATTAGGAGGAGTGTTCAGAAATAGCAATGGAGACTGGATCCTTGGGTTTCACAAATCATGCTATGCAGCATCCGCCATGCAAGCTGAATTAATGGCTTTACATGAAGGACTAAAAATTGCAAGATAGATGAATTTCCTCAAAATGGAAGTTGAAACAGACTCCACGGAAATCATCAAACTTGTATATGAAGACAATTAATATTTATCTAACACTATTCTTGACTGCAGGTTGTTAATGCACCAACTGAAGCTCCCAATTTTGAGACATAACTTCAGAGAAGTAAATGGAGTGGCACACCTCAGAGCAAAGGAAGCTGTTAGACACTTCGCACTAGCTAAATGTCGTTACCTTGCTCGTCCTCCCCCTTTTGTTGATCTTGAATTGAACAGGAACAAGCAAGGAATTAGTAAAGTACTAAGTATCTTCCTGCTTTTGTTTGTAATAGGCTTGCCACTTTAGGCAATAGCAATATCCTCATGGACTATATAATGACTGTGTAATCGTTTTGTTTAGTTATATAATCTCCGTTTTAACTTTCAAAATAAAAATAAAAAAAATAAGTGGATGTACATAATAGTCCACGAAATATTATTGTAAGCATAATGTATTTGTGGAGTACCTTCTAAGCCTGACATAACATTTCGCTATAATATCTATGTAATTTTGAAGAAAAATATTGTATTAATTAACATAGAGGAACACGCACCCTAAGTCTAGTACTATATTAAAAGTGAAAATCTTCTAAGTGGAAAGTTAAACTATTATAATGCCCTTCTATTTAATTTAAATATCATATCTATTTTTAAAAACCTAATGCATAAGAGAAGCAACGTTTCATAACCTTGTTTTGAAGAGTACACTCCTGTTTAACTTGCTCCGGCCAAGAATTACTCTTGGGGCATTATACAACAATATCTCACAAATCAATTTGCGTATTGAAGTTAATCTTAGTAGAACAGACGATGTATGTATCTTCTATGAGCTCTTACCAATATTCATGGTTCATTCTTTTCGCATCTGAAATCTGGTAATTTATTTTATTCTCTTTCAATCCTTTTCCGTTTACTGTTAACGGATTTAACATTGAAAAGAAAGAAGGATTGGGGGGTTGGAGGGAGAGATTTGTTGAACTTTTTAGATGGAAACAGTAAGTGGGGAAGTACTGTGCTTAGAAAATGAACTAAAGTATCAAGACACAATAGAATAATGAATATTGAACTGAATACAATTTTTTATGGCTTTATTGTACTAAGAATGAGTCTATAATCCTTTATATGCATTTCACTTAAATTTCTTTGTAGTTTAACTAGTCTATTAAGTTAAACATAATTCAGCAATAACCATTTTGTTTCCACTACTTGTGCTTGTTAAAAATCTTTAGAAGCTTGAGAATCACCTATAAAGGTATCCTCATTTAGAGGTTATTTGATGTGAAACTTGTTATGGATATTTTCTTAAGACTAGAGAACTGAAACCTTAGTGAATGCAAGGAATGTTTTCAGGATTTCATAGTGTATTGATAATCTTATTTCCGGAAAAGAACATCTTATTTGACTTTTGATGACCCAATCTTCGATAACTTTTATTTTGTGTTACTGACATTGACTTATGATAGAGGTGTATTAGAAAATTTAATTTATGTTGGTGTCAACAAATTTCAGTTATAAGTAGTACAATATAGTGGTATAGTCATTTTAAAATGAAAAACTTCATTATAAAATATGTACTCCGTTTTGGCTAATTTCTTTGAACGTTTTGTCATTTTCTATTGATGCTTTATTTTGTGTTTTTCAGTTTAACAAATTTTTTTGTTTATTGTATGTAGGATCAATCTTCTTATAATATGTAATATCAAATTACTAAAAGTTTAGTTATTAAATGTTACGACCAAAATCCCCAATGATCGTGATGGCGCCTAACCTGCTTGCTAGGCAAGCTAACACTAAACATCAAGTTAATCACTAAGCCAATCACTAAGCCATTAACAATGTTACAATATGAATAACAATGCGGAATAAACCTCAAATTAATATTAATAATATATAAATTAAAGACATAGTCTAAAGAAAATCACAATGGTCTCATAAACTCTCCCAAGACCTGATATCACAATATCATGAGCATCTAATAAGAGCAAATAGTCTCAACTAGATGACAACATATGTCCAGAAAGAGAGTACATATACATAAATAGATAGGTTGGGAAGGAAACTCCATGTGTTGCGGACCAGATCAAATGAGGCAGCTCACCACAAGTCTCCAATAAATACACCTACTAGTAGGGGAGGACCTGCGTTAGGGGCAAGGGATCACTGGAACCCGTTGTTTTCGGCAAAGTCACTGTAAATATATTTTGTGTATATAGGTATATATATGGAAGACCCCTAATTATTTTACTAGTGCCTCCAAAGTCACAAAAGACCGCACAATAAAGTTGGTTGAGTGTACTGCTGAAGCCTCCTGCTTGCGCTATGTCACGACCCAATTTCACCTATAAGTTGTGATGGCCCCCAAAATCACAGCTAGGTAAGCCAACTAGTGAATTAAACATATATTTCCTCACGTAATAAATTTTCGAATAATTTAAACTCTTTTACTTGCAAAATTTAAGAAAAATATAAATGGTTCTGATTAAATAAAAAAACCAAGAAAATAATTCAAATCACAATTCTACTAGTGTATGTGCTAAGACCCGGTGTCACAAGTATATGAGCATCTAGTAGATTATACAAAAGAAATCCAAAATACTGTCTGAACACAAAATAGACATAAAACAAATACAAGGGAGACACTAGGTGCTGCAGAACGGCTCAGGAGAAGCAGCTCACCACTAGGCCTCGGGATAGCGTGGGTGCGCACTAGTAGGACCGCCTAAGGTTGCTATCTCAGATCCTGCATAAAAAGTATAAAGCATGAGTATGTAAACAACGTGTACCCAGTAAGTATCAAGTCTAATCTCGAAGAAGTAGTGACGAGAGGTCGACTTTGATACTCACTATGGGTCAATAATATTAAAATATAAATATTTAAATAGACATGGTTTATGTGAATAACAATAATCTCCTTAACAAGCGTGAATAAATAATTCTTTCAAATTCAATAATTTTTAATTAATCATTTATCTTCACAAGCTGCAATAGGATGTCAAGGTATCGTATAATTATTATTATTAAGCACTATTTCTGCCGAGGTCGTACGGCCCGATCCAGAGTGTCGTGTACACTATCGAGGGACGTGTGGCACGATCCATAAATGCATCTATACTACCGAGGCATTCGTCCCACTCCACAAGAAAGGAGGACATTTTCTTATCAACCTCCGGAATGAGAAGTTATTTTAAGGCTAACACATAAAGATGTAAAATTTCTATTAACAGACAAGTAATTTGCACAAAAATTCAAGTATATGAAATTTCGGTCTTTTACTATTTCCTCTAACAATTTCCAATATAATTTCAGTACTTTAATTAAATAAAGGATGCAATTATTACAAGTAATTCATGATTTGAGTCCTAAACTACCCGAACATAGCATGATTAGTAGCGACGCACAGACTCTCGTCACCTCGTGCATACGTAGCCCCCACAATTAGCAATAATTATTAATTTAAATCACATATGGGGTAAATTCCCTCTTACAAGTTTAGACAAGATACTTACCTTGCTCCAAAATTTTATAGCCGGCTCCAACGCCACTCTAACACCTCGAATCGATGCTTGTCGATCCAAAACTATGCAAACTATGTGCAATTTAATCAATATGTGTTTTAATACCCATAACTAATCAATTTAAATAATGTTCAACTCTGCTCGGAATGTTGGCAGAGGGGCCCATGCCTCGGAACCCGCCGAAACTCACAAAATATGATAACCCATTCAATTACTAGTTCAACCATACTAATTTCACTCAAACACGACTCTGAATCGATATTCAAAACTCGAAAATTTGTTTTATGAAATTATACAAATTTTCTTCGATTTCTCTTGAAGATTCGATAATCATACACCAAAAATAAAGATTAATTCATGAAATATAATTACAAAGGAGTCAAGAACACTTACCCCCAAGTTGTGTGGTGAACTTCCTCTCAAAGGTCGCCCAAACCGAGCTCCAAAGTCCGAAAATGGGTGAAAATATCGAACCCTCGAACTTAAGGATTCTGCCCAGTCATTTCCGTTTCTGCAGACACAAGAGTTGCTTCTGCGGAATCCACTAGCCAGTCGACCCCTCACACATGCGGATCTCCATCTGCTTCTGCGCAACCACAGGTGCGAAGCCAAACGCGCTTCTGCGCTCCGTATCGCTTCTGCGCCCAAGGCCCTCGCTTCTGCAGGGCCGCAAAATCACCCCAATTTCCGCTTCTCCGAGCTTCCCCAGCCAAGACTACTTGTGCTTCTGGGATCAACTGTCCGCATTTACAGACTTGCATCTGTGCCCCTTCTTCCGCAGATGCGGAAAAACCAGAACCTGCATACCTACTATAATGCAACATGAAACGAAAATGATTCGAACCTCGTCCGAAACTCACCCGGGCCATCCGAGACTCCGTCCGAATATACTAATAGGTTCCATAACATAACATGGACCTGCTCGAGGCCTCAAATCACACATTACAACACTGAAATTACAAATTGCACCTCATATCAAACTTTTAAATTTTTCGAACTTCCAAATTCTATATCTTGCACCGAAACATATCAAATCACGTCTGATTGACCTCAAATTTTGCACACAAGTCATAATTGACATTACGGACCTACTCCCACATCCGGAATCGGAATCTGACCCCGCTATCAAAAAGTCTACTCTCAGTCAAATTTCCCAAAAATCATCCAAATTTCCAACTTTCGCCAATTGACGCCGAAACGACCTTGGACTTCCAAATCAACGTCCGGAGACGCTCCTAAGACCAAAGTCACCATACATAACTATTTCCATGCTTGGAATCCCAAACGGACATCGATAACATCAAAATCCACTTCAACCCAAACTTAGAAAATTATTAAGCCTTTAAAAATACTAACCTTTCGTGATAAGTGCCGAAATACTCCCGGGCCACCTGATACTCGACACGAACATACACCCAAGTCCGAAATCATCATACGAACCTATTGGAACCTTAAATTCCTGATTCTGAGTTCATTTACTAAAAATTCAAACCTTAGTCAATTCTTCCAACTCAAAGCTTTTGAATTTAGAATTTTCTTCCCGAGTCAACTCTAAACCTCCGGAAATTTGATTCCGACCACACGTACAAGTCATAATACCTGAAGTGAATCTACTCAAGGTCGTTCCATTCTCCCCCACTTAAACATATGTTCGTCCTCGAACGTGCTAAGAGCTGCTCCAGAGTTGTCCAAAATTACTATTTAACATCTTGTGCACCTACCCGTGCCATCACCATCCCAGTTTGGCACCTCAGCTCGAGCCGGACTGAAGGTCCTCCCTTTTATTCAATCAATAAGCCTTAGAACCAAATTTCAACCTCCGAATTTCTTTATAATACCTGATTCTAACATACGAACACCGCATCAATCACTACACACTGTACTAGAACATGATTGTGCATCTATGTTGAAATCACAACACGCACCGTATAAGTCGGTTGCCCATAATAACATCCTCCAACCATAATAACTGAAATTTCACGAAGCTGATGCCCACAATACACCTCATAACGCATATAAGCCCGGTTTCAATCCTCACAATGTTTTCGTGGCAGAGAAGATGTATAGGAACTCATAACCACCTGCCGAATCAATAAAGCATTGAGTCTCTCCTCCTGACAAGGACCATTACCTCATTTTAAACTGAATAACGATATTGTTCTTTAATATACCTTATATAAATCTGATTGCACTAATTTCTGGTCTAATAACCTCGTCTCACCCAGTACAAGTTTCTCAGGCAATAAGCCACCTCAAACATTGTCCAAGATCTCATATGATGCCAAAAATGCACCAACATACTACAAACTCGAATGCGACACATAAGGAAAAACGAACTCTGGAATGGAACTTCCCAGCCCGTGTAATGAATAAAATGGTCGAACAGACGCTATGAACTCTCCTCAGAGAATGAGAAACAAAATATATAGAATCCAATATATATAACCGTACTCAACATCTCACTGTTGCGGCATGCAACCCGATCCATCCTGACACTATTGCAGCGTGCAACTCGATCCATCATGACACCATTGCAGCGTGCAACCCGATCCAAATATTATATACCCCGTGGCAACGTACCACCTGATCCTCACATAACAATCAAGAAGAAAACACACATCAAGCCGTAATGCTTATACTTACAAAATACCTGAATATCGATCACAAGCACGCTAAGTGCAAAAATACAACTCTAGGAGACGGATAGCACAATACGCCACAAACCCAAGCGCAACTAAGGCGCGATAATGACCTGCATCTCGAGACCCATCCAGCTCATATAGCACCACAAGCTACACGGGACCTCAATTCATGGGCAGATAATCAAGTCGTCTCAATCCGGAATAATTCTCAGAGTTCACAACTAAAGGAACAAAGTGCCTTCTAGACACAAACTCTCACATCAACGATAGTACCAGAATATCCGTACCCGATTTTTGATTCCTTAATAATCAAATAACTAACACGTCAAACTTATACGATCTTCCCGTGGGATATACTCCCACAACCTTCCACAGCAAGCAGCCAAATCTGAGCATCAATGGCCATCAACCATGCTATTTCTACATAACTAGCCAAGCATCCTCATTTCAATACCCCAACACTGCTACCATAACATAAACCATCTTCTGACTGCCCGGCAATAGTGCCACCATACACTGGACATCTAAAATTCTCCCCCGCTCCTCCGAGCTTGTGATATTCTTATCAAAACCAAATCGCAACCTTGATCCTCAACTTCCAATTTCCATACCACTCACCGCACTTATCATGCCACCACGCGATAATACACGTATTCACCATAACCCTTGAACTACTAGTAGAATAAGCACTTCAATGGCTAGAAACCTTTCACTTAGCATTATTTCAGAAGGACCAATGTAACACGCAACCGAGTTCCCAAATCGTAGAAAAACACAACCTTATACCGTGATCTAAATCGTCATAACTCTTCTGGAATCCATTTACACAACAAAGTCATTTGAATCAACTACCTCCCAAATCAATCAGGTCATGATGGCTGACAAACCCGCACGTATAACTACAAACCACATGTATATCTTCACACACCGAAGGAACTGATCATTGCCACAACCATGCCAATTCAACCATTACTAACCGACCCAACTTCTTTCAATATACTCTTCACATGTCTTAGAAATATAATAGCTCTATTCACAACATAACGAACTCAATCTGCACTCATCCCGAGTGACCCGAATCGCGAGACCACATTATTTTAATGCCCATGAATCATCTCATACCTCCTTACGCGCACACTAGCATCTTCAACTGGTATACTCATCCTACATGACTTCCCGCAAATTCGAAGCTATTTCTTCCTTTCCTCCAATATCGCACCACATACCCGACGATAACATAGAACACTCCAAGTCCTGTTCACCATCCACTGCAGAAACTCGATCCTTAACCACACAACGGACCCGAAATCCTTAGGTACTAAATTTAAATTCTTGAACTCACTGGACCATTATTAAGAGACACCCACTCTGATCCGACCTCGAATATAACTAAACTCTATTACTCTGCTAGCACATGAATACTCTCTCAAAGAAGCAACCGACTGGATTCTTTTCCTTGCACCTTACATCCACAAGAAGCATGATCTCTGAGTCTCCCTAAAAGCTGCACCTGAATCGATAAGACGAAGTTTAGCACACAATCATCAAGTTCCTTGCTCTAATTTCTCCTGATGTTTTCTTTTCTTAGTCATAAATAGTTCACTAATGCACCGATAGCTATAAACCGCGCAAGCAGAAAACCACACGATCCACTCGTAGACGGTAGGGCTTCCCCACTTAGCTTTAATCTACCATCACATAATGTAGAGCCCACCATGGTTCCTCCTTCTCAGTTACCGTGATATCCCACTGTTAACCCGCCAAATTCTCGAAATCCTTTTGTTAAGTTTTCCCCGAACATTCTGAACCATCAGCCACAATCACATATTCGACCTCTTACCGGGTAGCAAGTAAAATTATTCGTAGAAGATTCATCATCATCACACAACCGTTATCCTACTCACATGAGATAACCCACCTGTGAACTTCCATGCCGACATTTTCAAACGACGTTGCACTGGGTGCAACTACCATGCATTCAGTAAACCTCCTGAGCCTATGCTCGTCCACCAGCTGTACAAGTCCGTTCATTCCATATTGACATTAACTGAGAGTTCAACAATATCATCTAACTCAAGTAATATTGCATCTAAAACAATAATCAAATCTTCACACCCCTCCTCATTTCAAGCAAACTTCTTCCTGCCATAATATATATCTCTCCATACAATGACCATTATTCCAAATAGAATACGTAGACCAAATCACCTTACATCACGATTCCCAAGCCGTTCAGCACTTTCTCAAGGCACGTGGTTATTCTACCACATAATCCATATGCTACTCTGCCTCTCCCACTTCGGTCAAACCATCTCCTTTAAACAACTTCTCGACTTCCGCTTCTCATACTTGACTCGCTAGTAATTCAACCACCGCAAGATACCTCCCATATGTCCTTCATCATTCTTCGTTACCCAATGTTGTATCTAATCAAAATCCATCTCTGTAAACCTGAGCTAATAAATTGCTACAAGCTTTAAGCCTCCTGGAAGACCATCTTCCTCTAGCCGCCACATTAGAAATACTAATTCAACCCTGAACCGTTGCACACTGCTATTTCTGACCACCACCCCTCAGGCACAATTTCACAACACCCTGTCTCGAAGGAAAAATCAAAGAAGATCATAACACCGGTGAACCGCAATGCGTTCGAACAAGGACGACGACACCGCATCACAATGAAATTTCCATCACAGTCAGAAATACCAAGTCTCGTTACCCCATCAACCCAAACCCGAACATTCATAATCCAATTGCCTTTCCTTTACTGGAATTAAATACTGAACCTTTAACTCATGTACTGAGAAATCCTCCTTTCGAGTCATTCACTAGCTTGACACGTAGACAGGCACCCTGCCATTATACCAAACATTGTGCATAGCCTCAAAACCATAGGAAATACTGATACTATGCTGAAACGATAGAACCTCCCTTTCGCAAGAAAACGATAATATCTTGTTGGAATACGCAGGGAGAAACATCCAGCTCCACGTCTGTAGTACAACTGAAACTCCTCGATGCCCAATTGACACGATCACTCAACATCATATAAGAATGAGTAGGAAACTTCCAAACTGTCCTATTTCCCCAAGTCCTTTCCAAATTGCCTTCAAATTGCTATTTTCTTTCCTTATTAGAACACTACTATCCTTAACTAAAACTTGCCCCATGAACTCTAGCATAGAATCACACCGCCCTAAGGCTTATAAGCCGCCGAATACCCTTTTTTTTTTATGTATTCCAAAGGTTTCACAACCAAACATGCTTACTCCGAAGAGACTTTATAAGAACCTAAAACCGTTTCCTTCACCTTCTTGATACTGAAATGCATAATTCACAATGATATGAGATGCAACGAGTCTCAACACCGTTCAATGCGACTCCCAGTTTTCTAGCCATATTTATAAATCTTGAATCCATTGTAACCATTCTCGAATTAACCGACCAAACGGACCGAAATGACATGTGCCCCATTAGCACATCAACACCCAAGGGAATAAAGAGTAACCCTCACTCCTACGCAACCGAGAAAATTCCCGCTCCATGTACACTACATTCTCTGTGAATAAACACCCAATTATTTTTATGGTCCTCCTATAACCATAGAGTGTAATACAACTTCTGTCCAGAAATTTATTTACCCGAGTCATCCTTGATCTCGACCTCTGCAAGTCATAACTGATTCACCGGTATACCCCGAACTGAAACTAATACGACCCATAATCGTGCAATCAACTCGTCGATAGCAGACTCCCCCACTTAGCCTTAAGCTACAATTATATAAAATTAGAACCCGTAAGGATTTCTCCTTCTCAATTACCAAGGTCTCACACAGTTAACCTGCCAGACTTCTCGAAGTCTTTTATTAAGCCTTTCATGAACATTCTGAATCTCCAGCCAAAATTACACACGCGACCTCCTACCGGGTAGCTAGTAATATTCCTCACAAAAGCTTCATCAACATCACGCCACCGCTAGCTGCACACAAGAGATAACCCATATGTGGAATTCCTTACCGACATCTCCCAATGACACTGCACTGAGTGCAACAACCACGAAATTCGTAAATTCCCTTGAGTTCATGCTCGCCCTCCATTTATATAAGTCTGTACTTTCCCTATTGACATCAATTGTACGTCAACAATACCTTCCAAACTCAAGTCATATTACGCCTGACACAATAATCAGATCTTCACGCCTCTATTCATTTCAAACATACTCATTTCTGCCATATTCAATTTAGAGTATGCAGGCTGATTCACATATTAATACGATTCTAAACCATTCTACACTTTCTCAAGGCGCACGACTACCCTACTAGTGAATTCATATGCTAATCTGCCACTCTTACTTCGGTTAAACCATCTCCTTTAAGAAACTTCTCAACCTCTACTTCTCCTACTTGACCTGCTAGTACTTCAACCACCGCGAACACTTCCCGCCATGTCTTCCCTCATACTTTGCTACCCAACTGCTGCATCAAATCGAAATGTATTTCTGTCGCACCTGAACTAATAAAATGTTACCGACTCTAAGTCTCTTCAAAGATTATCTTTCCTGATCCATCAACATCAAAATACCCATTCGCAACCACCATTACTACAAAACTACTTACTCTTCTTGAGTTCAAAATCATTGACAGACATGAGAATTTAATTTGCCCCAAAATTTAACAACGTGAAAGATCCTTCAAAACATTCACACTCGAGACGGTACGTCGCATCAAAACAAAAATCAAGCACCCAATGGCCTTCCTTTACATTTTAAGAAAACACTTCTCATCACATTCACATAGTCTTCCCGTAGTTACGTCATACTCACCACAAAGCCATTCCACTGCTCATCGAGCCACAATTCAACTCGTAGGGACATTATCGAATATATGAGTCCAAATGTATAGGTTACAACTGAAGCTACCGAGCCTAAGCTGCGGTCTAACCATGGCCTCAAGTCCTCCAGACTGGCCCACCACCATAACACAGAATACACATCTCAACCTTGTTCATAGAATCACAAGTCGGTGATGCACAACTGATACCGAGTGCTCATGTGCGCATGCGAGATGCGTGGAAGGAATTCAAAGAGTTATGTCTCAAGCTGAATCATTTTTGCACGATAGAATACAAGAATGTGAAGTTTCCTAAAGGTCTTGCAGCCTCTCGAAGATAAGTACAGACGTCTCCGTACCGATCCGCAAGACTCTACTAAATCCGCTCATGACTCGTGAGACCTATGTAACCTAGGCTCCGTTACCAATCTATCACGACCCAAAACTAACCCCTATCATGATGGAGCCTATTGTGGAACTAGGCAAGCTGACTTATTTCCAAAACAAACCGATATTTTCATTTTAAAGATAATTCCAAAGTTATTTAACATAAAACCTCCATTTAAAGAGTTCAAATCAAAGAAAAACAGAAGTGCAGAAAAGAAAAGCCCGACATCGGGGTGTCACTAGTCATGAGCATATACTACAATCTGTCTAACAATATCAAGGATAACTCAGTCCGAAAAATAGCTAAATACAACTAGAGGAAGATAGGAGGGAGAAGAGCAGGGGCTGCGATCGCCAAACAGCTACCTTGCTATCTCCAAGAAAATCTGCAACCAAAACACTCAATAACCACTACCGTGTCCAGCTACACCTGAATCTACACACAAGGTACAGGGAGTAATGTGAGTACGCCAACTCAGTAAGTAACAACAATAAATAAAGACTGAGAAGTAGTGATGAGCAATAAAGCATATAACGTTCATATCAGGAAATCTCAGTAAAATACCATATGTTTTTTAAAAATGAGGATTTGAATCAAATTATCTAGTTTAAACCTAGTTCCAGTAAAAATCATTTAAAGATATTTTTCCAACAGTTTTTCAAACAAAGTCTCAATGCAAAGGTGAGCAAAAATGATGAAATCATAAACTGCCCCTCGGGCAAAACATCACTCATATACAGCCCCTCGGGCAAACCTCACAGTCACTCGTGCCACTCGGGTATACCTCACAATCACTCTTGACACTCGGGCATACCTCACAATCACTCATGCCTCCCAGTCACTCAGCACTCGGTAATCGGCACTCGGCACTCGCACTCAGTAGGTACCTGCGCTCACTGGGGCATGTAAAGACTCCGGAGGGGCTCCTTCAGCCCAAGCGCTATAATCAGCACGGACAACTCATGTGCGATAATAATAAAGTATGCTGCAGGCGGGCAGCCCCGATCCACACTCATCCTCACAAATCAGGCCCTCGGCCTCACTCAGTCATAAAGTATGTTGCAGGCGGGCAGCCCCGATCCACACTCATCCTAAAAAATCAGGCCCTCGGCCTCACTCAGTCATAAAGTATGTTGTAGGCGGGCAGCCCCGATCCACACTCATCCTCACAAATCAGGCCACTCGGGCATTTCAGTAAAACAGGGCATTCGGCCCAAAATATTTATATGCATCAAAATAGAGTCATAAATCTGAGTTATGCGGTAAACAAGTATAAACATGACTGAGTATAGATTTTCAATCAAAAACAGTGAGAGGATGGTAAGAAACAGCCCTTAAGGGTCCAAACAGCATTGGAGCAAGGCCCAAACATGGCATTCAACCCAATTTACAGAAATTCTTTCTAAAACATATAAGTATCAAATAGTTTCAACAAAGTATGCAACTTTACAGTTGCTATGGGACGGACCAAGTCACAAATCCCCAACACTGCACGCTCACACGCCCGTCACCTAGCATGTGCATCACTTCAAAATAGTAGAATGATACGAAATCTGGGGTTTCATACCCTCAGGACTAGATTTACAATCGTTACTTACCTCAAACCGGTCAAATCTCTACCCCGAAATGCTCTTGCCTCTGGACTCGGCCTCCAAATGCTCCAAATCTATTCACAATCAGTATAATACCATCAATATACGCTAATGGAATGAATTCCACAAGAAAAGCTTCAAAATTAGACCAAAATCCGAAATTGGCTAAAAAGATTGCCTGTGGGGCCCACGTCTCGGAACCCGACAAAAGTTATAAAATCCGAAATTCCATTCAACCACGAGTCTACCCATATCAATTTTACCCAAATTTCGACCTCAACTCGACCCTCAAATCTACAAATCTTATTTTCAAATTTCTAAGTTCCAATCTCCGATTTACACCTCAAAATCATGTAATCTAGTCGGATTATTCGATGATAATTCAATATTATGGAGTAGAAATAATCACAAGGGACTTACATCAAGTTTTCCTTGAAAATATATCAAAAATTCGCCTCTCTTCAAGCTCCAATACGTCAAAAATGGCAAATGGGACGAAGTCCCTATTTTTATAATTTTGTCTAGACATCCTCGATTCTGCCTCGATCTTGGCCTTCGATCGAGGTCCTCGATCCCGGTTCTCGGTTCTGGCCCTCGATTATAGACTCGATCATGCCTTCGATCTTGGCCCTCGACTCTGGGCTTCGGTCGTGGCCCTCGACCCTGAGCTCGATCTGGGCAGAAGCAATTTCCAACAGAAGGAAATTGTAGCAGCTATTCAAGTTCAATTTTTGATCTGTTAACCATCCGAAACTCACCCGAGGCCCTTAGGACCTTAACCAAATATACCAACAAGTCCTAAAATATCATACGAACTTAGTCGAATCCTCAATTCACCTCAAACAATGCTAAAACCATGAATTACACCCCAATTCAAGCCTAATAAACTTTAAAATTTCTAATTTCTACAAACAACTCCGGAACCTATCAAATCACGTCCGATTGACCTCAAATTTTGCACACAAGTCCTAAATGACATAACAAAGGTATTCCAATTTTCAGAATCGGATTCCGACCCCGATATGAAAAAGTCAACCCCCCGGTCAAACTTCTCAAAAATAAAACTTTCGGCATTTCAAGCCTAATTCCTCTACGGACTTCCAAATAATATTCCAGACACGCTTCTAAGCCCAAAATCACCATACGGAGCTATTGAAATTATCAAAATTCAAATTCGAGGTCGTTTACACATAGGTCCATATCCGGTCCACTTTTCTAACTTAAAATTATCAATTATGAGACTAAGTGTCTCATTTCACTCCAAGTTCCTTCCGGGCTCGAACCAACTAACCCGATATAACATAATATAGCTGAGTAACACAAAAAGAAGTAGGAATGGGGAAAACAGGGTTATAACTCTCGAAACGACCGGCCAGGTCGTTACAGCAACATGAAACGAAAATGATCCGAACATCGTCTGAAACTCACCCGGGCCATCCGGGACTCCTTCAGAATATACCAACAAGTTCCATAATATAACACGGACCTGATCGAGGCCTCAAATCACACATAACAACACCGAAATTACAAATTGCACCTCGAATCTAACTTATAAATTTTTCAAACTTCCAAATTCTATATCTTGTGCCGAAACATATTAAATGACGTGCGATTGACCTCAAAAAGTACAGACCTACTCCCACTTCTGGAATCGGAATCCGGCCCCGATATCAAAAAGTACACTCTCGGTCAAATTTTCCAAAAATCATCCATATTTCAAACTTTCGCCAATTCAAGCCGAAACGACCTACGGACTTCCAAATCAATGTCCAGACACGCTCCTAAGACCAAAATCACCATACGGAACTATTCCCAGGCTCGGAATCCCAAACGGACATCGATAACATCAAAATCCACTTTAACACAAACTTAGGAAATTATTAAACCTTTAAAAATACTAACCTTTTTGTGATGAGTGCCGAAATACTTCCGGGCCTCTCGATACTCGACACGAACATACGCACAAGACTGAAATCATCATACGAACCTATTGGAACCTTAAATTCCCGATTCTGAGGTCGTTTACTAAAACTCCAAACCTTAGTCAATTCTTCCAACTCAAAGCTTCTGGATTTAGAATTTTCTTGCCGAATCAACTCCAAACCTCCGAAAATTTAATTCCGACTACACGTACAAGCCATAATACCTGAAGTGAATCTACTCAAGGCCTCAAACCGCCGAACAACGCGGTAGAGCTCAAAACGATCGGTCGGATCGTTACACGCTACTTGTCTTGGGATCGAATCTCAACTCCTACATTCTAGGTTTTCATTTTACTTTACTTATTTCAACGATTGTTATACTTAGGGTGTGTTTGGTATCAAGGAAAATGTTTTCATGAAAAATGAGTAGTTTTTCTGAAAAATATTTTCTAGTATTTGGTTAGAGAGTAGAAAATATTTTTTAGGAAAATAATATTTTGTGCTACTATCCTTACCTCCTTCCCCCAAGTTCCCATGTTTTCCGTCCTCTCCCCCTCTCCTCAAATACCCAACTTTTTTTGGAGTCTATTTTCTTCAAAAATTTAATTATTCTTCTAAAACTTCACACAAACCCAAAGGAACTAATGCGTTGCTTTACCTTTTTTACGCAAAAACAACGTTGAAATTTGTGCTCCATAACAAAAAAAATATAGTATTTTTTTTGGTTGAATCTACAACATGAAAATAAAGTTCTCATTTTGTTGAAATGAAAGAAAATACTTTTTCTACATCATGAAAATAACTTCTCATTTTTTTGAAATGAAAGAAAGTATTTTTTCTACATCATGAAAAAAAAAATACTATTTTTGCTGAAATGAAAGAAAATACTTTTTACTACATCATTTTGTTGAAATAAAAGAAAATAGTTTTTCTACATCATGAAAAGAAAGTACTTTTTTATTAAAATGAAAAAATATCTTTTTTATATAATGAAAAGAAAATACTCATTTGTTGAAATAAAAAAAGTACTCTATCTATAAAATAAAAATAAAGTACTATTGATAATATTTCTATTTAGGGTAGGGGTGGGGGATCAGGGGGCGGGGTGGGTAGGGGTGGGGGTGGGGTGAGGGTGGGACGAGGTTGGGCTGGGTGGGGGTGGGTTGGTGGGGATGGGGAATAGGGTGAGGAAAGTTGAACAAGAGTTTTGAAAAATATTTTCCCTTCTCTTGATAGGGAAAACATTTTCCTCCAATTTGGAGGAAAATGAGTTCATGAGAAAAATATTTTCCAAAATATTTAAGTCAACCAAATATGGAAAAATTGAAAAATATATTTCAGAAAATGGTTTCCTTCATACCAAACACACCCTTAGTAGTCAACTAATTTATTTGTTTTATTTTATTTTTTAAATTCAATTATCATTTAATACTTGATTATACTAATCAACTTAATTAATGTTATTCTTTTTCAACTCCCTCCCTCAAAATCAAAAGCTCCAAACCGAGCTCTTATTTCTGCAAATAGAAAATTACAAACCCTTCTCCCTCACTTCGACAAAGTAGCAGCATCTATCAATTTTGGCGCATGTGACTGAGAATTTATATTTTGTTGATAAGTTATTATAATTGCTAAGTTTTTAAAGTGTTTCACGCCCAAATTTGTCACTAGTAATTGGCATATCTAAAGGCAGTGTGCCCCCTTCGCACTCACATCCTGGGTCCGCCTCTGGCTACTCGGTTGTATGGTATAGACCACTAGTACCTGCCTCAGAACCTGCACAAAAATGTGTAGAAGTATTGTATTATTATAAAACTAACGAATTAGTAAGTATCAAGTCTTGTCTCAAATAAGTAGTTGTGAGGGGTCAACGCTAACACTTACTAATAGTTTAATAAGCAAGTAAGAGCGTAAATAGAACATGAGATAAGGCATAATATCATCAGATAGGCATAAAAGCAAAGGCACATATTAGTTATATCAATTCTTTTCATAATCATGATATGAGTCAATCAATGTTCATACATACATAAGAGACACTGCATGAGTCTAGGCTACCAATGCATTCTCATGATCCATTACCAATACCTCACTGCACAAATCATCAATCATTTACAAATAAGAATCACTGCACGAGTCTAAGCTACCAATGCATGTTTATGATCTAATCTTAATATCTCTCGGCATAAAATCATATATGGAGGCTGGCCAAGTGTCCAAACCAAGTACCAATCTAGATGCTTGCGCTCGTAGGACCTATGGTAACATAGGTAATCACCTGCCTTCGGAGGAATAACTCTAATCCAAGCTTTGTTGCAACGTGCAACCCAATCCACTAATAACATCATTTTGGGGTGAAACTCGATCCAATCACAATACCATCAACAACTGATGTTTGGCTATAATTCTATATTTTTAATACATTACTTGCCTTACATTTCCGCATACCTTGCTGTTATCACCACTCCTAGTACATTAGTTTTTGTCTACTTGTGTGCCATTTAGTTTCAGATTGTATTCTCGATATTTGTAGCCTCTGCTTAGTGTGTCGTAGATTATAGTGGATGCACAGAATGATGGTAGGGTAAGGTCATTGACAAATGATAAATGATGAAAAGTGTATGTTTTTGATTGTGCTTGCATTCTCTGCCTTTTAAAGGCAGGGGTAAGGTCTGCATACACTCTACCCTCCCCAGACTCTACTTGTGGGAATACATTGGGTATGTTGTTGTTATTGTTGTTGTTGTTTGAATATGCTTGCATATTATTTCTTATGTGTGTTGCGGAATATCACATGCTTATAAATGTGAAATATGCTCATTATGTGTTTATTGAGTGTAGGAATGAGTTTGGATGGAAGTTGATGAAAATTGAATTATATGATGCAAAAGAGCTGGAAGCATGCCACAATTGTGAATTTCATGTAAGGTAGGCACAAAGTGGCCCAGAAAGTGAATCAAAACTAGTGAAGTGTGGCACTCTGGCACCAACCCCTAGCACGCCAAAGAAACAAAGAAGACAAAAAATTGGGAGCGTGCCTACGGGTCGCTCGTTGCGTGAACCCTAGGCATGCGACTCAACTTCTCCTTTTCGAGATAGGAGTGCTCAAGGCTGCCCCATACAAAGCCCAGATCTCTAAACTCACTTTTTGAGAGGATCGAACGGGAGGAGGCAAGAACACAAAGAAAAGAGCAAGGCGGAGAATTCTTCTACGAGTTTTTCACTTTCTTCTTCATATTTCCATTGTTGGTTATGACTTTTTATATTGTAATCTTATATAATATTATGCGTAGCTAAACCCTTCATCTAGAGTTTGATGGAACCAATTTTTGGATGAATTCTTGTGGTTAATTAAAGGGCCCTTAGTTAATCGTATCTAGTTATCTTGTGTTGTTTGAGAAAGAACACTTGATTAGATTTTTATTGAACAACGTCACTTTTGAGTAAGTTAAGAGATTAATTACTTTAATTTAAAAGTGATATTAGAGATAACGAAGCTTTGGCGCAATATTTATGAGTTGTACGAATTGTCAGCTAAAGTAGTTCGAGATAATACCTCTAGTAAATTATCGTAATTGATCGAGAGATAATTTCAATAAACAAGAATTCATCATCTTTAGAGTGGTGCGGCGAGATTATAGCTAACGTGTTAGGATATAATCCGACAATTGGGAAAATCATAATTCTAGGCCTCCTTAATTTTTACTCCAACCCTTAGTCTCTTTAGTTGATAAATTTTACAGCTTTTTGATAATCATTAATTATTAGGTTAAGTAACTTAGAAGTTATCCGAGCTTGCCTTCTTGGTGATATTGAACAGTTATAGAAAAACCTTAGTTCTTTGCGGGATTTGACTCTTGACATTTAGATCGGATTATATTTGTAGTGACCGCTTATCCTTTTTAGGACTAGAGTTGGGCGTGATCACAAAACGAACCTATCCAAAGTCCCAAAAGGCTAATCGGAAATCAGATAACATTAAAGTCAACTCCTGATCATACCTATGAACTCGCCAGTCCTCCGAATTGCCAACTTTCGACAAATAGTACTAAAACCTTCTAGATATTTTGAAGATTAAATCAGAACATACGTACAAGTCCAAAATTATCATACTAACCCTTCGAAACCATCAAACCTCGATTTCGAGGTTGTCTGCTCAAAAGCCAAACCTTGGTTAACAACTTAAAGTTTATGTAATAAGAATTTCTCTTCTAAACCAATCTCGAACCTCTCAGAAATCAAAACCAATCATACACGCAAGTCGTAATCATATCATATTGAACTACTCAAGGTCTCCAACCACCGAACGGAATACCATAGCTCAAAACGACCCATCAGGTCTGATCACGCCCAACTCTTGTTATAAAAAGGATAAGCGATTGCTACAAATATAATCCGGTCTAAGAGTGCAAAGTTGAATCCCACAAAGAACTAAGGCTTAGCTACAACTATTCAATACTGCTAAGAATTAGAAGTTCAAATATTTTCCTAGTTACAAAGATTACGATTTATATTTTAAGCTAATTAATTAACAAATACTAGAAAACAATAAAATTATCTACTAACGAGGATGGATTTGGAGACAATATTGAAGAGGCCTAGAGTTATGATTCCCCAAATTTAAGAAATCATTCCCGCTACATTTCCTATAATATTTCGCAAGTATTCTTTACTGACCGTGAGCACTTCAAGTGTCGTAATTCTCTCCGAATCAACTATAATAATTTATTAGATATATTCTCCCGAACTACACTAGCTGGTACTATTTTACCGTTCACTATGACCACGTCAATATTTTGTAATTCCTAAACCCACCTTATTGATTCCTCACATACGAGGAGTGATGTTGTTCAACAACCATATAACTATGTACTCTTTCCCAAGCAATAAATAATAAATAGGCATAGTCAATCGATGGCCTTTCAATCAACTAAAATAAGTAGGTAGTTAAACAAGTAGAGAAATCCAAAGGCTAAATTATATTAAAACATAACAAGAATTCATCATCGAAAAGGTTTTGTAACGACTCCACTGGTCGTTCTGGGCTTTAGCATGTCGTTCGGCGGTTCGAGACCTTGAGTAGCTTCACTTTATTCATTATGACTTGAATGTGTAGTTGGTTTTGATTTTCTAGAAGCTTAGAGTTGATTTGGAGAATAATTCTCAATTCAGAAGCTTTATGTTGGAAGAGTTAATCAAGATTTGACGTTTGAGTAAATGATCTCAGAATTGGGATTTGAAGGTTCCTATAGGTTCGTCATGTGTATTTCGGACTTGGGCGTATGTATAGGTTGAGTATTGTGTGGTCCGGGAGCGATTCAACGCTTTTTGTCAGAAGTTTGCATTTTGAAGATTCTTGAATTTGGTAAGTTTGACTTGGGTGTTATCAAACTCCAGGTGGTGTTCCGGGACCTTGAATAGGTCAATTAGTTGATTGGAACTTGTGTATGAAGTTTGGTTATGATCCGGAATGTCTAAGTGTGATTTGGACGCTTTTGGCAAAGTTTAAAGGTTTGAAAGTTAAGAGAGGGATTTTGATGATTGATTTATGGTTTTGATATTATTTGTGATGTTTCGAGCCCTTGGATAAGTTTGATGTTTCGAACCCTTGGATAGGGACTCGTTGGTATGATTGGACAGGGTCCCGAGGGCTTCGGGTGTGTTTCGGGATAGTTCCAGATCATTCTCTTTGATTTGCAGTTGCTGGTTTCTGGTGTCAGGGGTTTGTATCACGATCGCGGAGAAGGTATTGCGATTGTGGAGTGTTGTATGGACCTGGGGCAAATTTGTTCTTCACGATCGTGGTAGGGGGTTTTGCGATCGCGGTAAGTGATCTCCTTGTGCTTCACGTTTGCATGGTGAGATTTGTGAATGTGATGTGTTAGTAGGGATGGCCTTGCTTGGAGGTTGCTCAACGCGATCGTGTAAGTACTGTCACAATAATGGAAGAGGAATTTTTTAGGCTAAAGAATTGGCCTTCGCGTTCGCGGAGTAGGGTTTGTAGTAGCGTAGGCGTGGTAGGCTGAGTGTCGCGATCACGAGAGGGCCTCACGTTTATGAAGAAGGATTTTTGGGTAAGACTGGTTTGGCCTTCGCAATCGCGAGGGTGCTTCTGCGATCGCAAAGAACAATGTCTGGGCAGTGTATAAGAATGCAAATCAGGACTTATCTCGTTTTCTCATTTGGAGCCAATTTTGGGGAGATTTTGAAGAGCCATTTGGCCCACCTATTGAGGGTAACTATTTCTAATCCACTTTTGATTATACTTCATGAACATGTGTGCATTTAGGCTTGTAAATTCCTGATTTGAGGTAACAATTGTGGGATTTTTGAAGAAAATCTAGAAATAATATTTTTGAGTTTTTGACTACAAAATTGGACATGGAACTTAGAATAAATTATATATTTGAGTTTGTTGTGCTACGGATAATATTTATCATCGAGAATATTTGAAATATGGGCACGTGGGCTCAGGGGTTGACTTTTCTTGTAGAGTTGAGGATTTTTTCGAATTGTTAACTACGAGTCCTTGAGTATATATTGATTGGTTTGCATGTTCTTTGACTAGTTTCAGCTCGTTTTGCATTGGTTTGAGGTGTTAGAGAGGCGTTGGAGCCGATTATCGGATTTCAGAGAAAGGTAAGTCTCCTATCTAATCTTGTTAAAGGGAATTACCCTCGTTAGTGCTATACGTGCTACACGCTACATGTTATGGGAGCTACGCACATATGAGGTAACGAGTATCCGTGTGTATGCTAGATTCTTGATTATGCTCTGGTAGACGTAGACTCACACCGTGCTTGAATTTCACTACTTGAGCTATTATTACATTTTAAATGCTTTAAATTTTGTATTATCCAGAGACTAGACTTGCGTAGAGTATCAAACCTTGTTATTCTAGAATCTTGACGTGCTACTTGATTAACCACATAAATAATACTTTGTCTTGCGAATTCCTTCCGTGTTGTATGTATTTGTCCGAACGTTCCTTGATTTCATAAGTTGCACATATATTCGTTTGGGCTGATAACCCGTCAAACATTTCACCATTCTTATGGGATCGTGCCAAACGTCTCAGCAATACTATTATGGGATCGGGTTGAATGCCTCAGCAGTACCATTATAGTATCGGGTCGTTCTCCATGACAGTATTATGAGATGCATCTATGGATTGAGTTGTATGACCTCGACAATATCATATAACACACTCTCATAGGAGCGGGTCGTTTGCCTCGGCATGATTATGAGTACTCTTATGGGATTGGACCGTTTGTCTCGACAGTTCTACGAAATACTCTTATGGGATTGGGCCATTTGCCTCGGCAGACTCATGCGTTATATTCGACTGGCAGTCAGCATATATATTAGTTTTTTTCTGACTTGAGATTTGATGTTAAATTTGATATTAGTTATCTTTGTTTCCTTCGCGGCAGTTTGTGGTGTTTGATGATTTCGTAATTATTCTTATGTTAAGAATCTTGTTATTTATATTTATCTATTTAGTTGCTACTTTTTGTTTTTCATACATGTCTACTTTTATGTATATTGTTATTGGGCTACTACTAAGCCTCGTTGTCGACCCCTTGTCACTACTTATTCAAGGTTAGAATAGATACTTACTGGGTACGCATTGATTTATGTACCCATGCTACACTTATGCACAAGTTGTGTTGTTACTAAGATAGGTATATTGGTGGTCATCTAGGCACATAGGCACAGCTGGTGAGGAGACATTGTGGTGAGCTGTATTCCATGTTACTATCCTCAGCACACGGAGTCCTTGTCCTACTCATTTACTGTATTCAGTCTATTTTCTATTTCAGATAGTTATTGTAGTAGTATTTTATATTCCAGCAGATGCTCATGCACTTGTGACACAGAGTTTTGGGGATTTAGATTTTTGTTCTTAGTTGTATTTCTGTTAAGATATTCAAATTTATATTTCGACCACATTCTAACATGTAACATAATATTAGTACTTAACTATGAAAATAGAATAATTCCGCATATTTATTTCATCACATATACTAAATCATGTTATGGACTATTGATCAGGTATTGATTTAATTGTTGTCTTGCCTAACGGCAGCTTTGGGCGCCATCATGGCCTATGGTAGGGAATTGGGTCATGACAGCTTGGTATAAGAGAACTAGGTTCACTTGGGTCTCACGAGTCACGAGTAAGTCTAGTAGTTCTTGCAGAATAATATGGAGACGTTTGTACATATCTTCGAGAGGCTATAGGACTGTTAGGAGAATTTTCCTTTATTGATTCCTTGTCGTGCGACTTGATTTTAGTTAAGGCTTATGTCTTCAGTTCCTTCCTACTCATTTATATGCGATGTCAAGCATTCGATATCAGTTGGGCACCGACGATTGGTGTTGATGCTACAGAGGTGGTGCAAGATGTTTTTCCCTGCATTATTAGGGCAGATTTCCATTGTCGCCTTGTGAAGGGGTGTATAATCATTTTAACCCAGTGTTGGTATTGTTCATGGGTTCGGGGCTATACATAGTGTATTGTGGTGCTTCACGCTTTAATATTCGTGCGATATTGGTACAAAATGGTAAGGTGTTTACTTATGTGTCATGGCAGTGAATTCTTTGGGAGGGGGATTATTCGGTTCATGATTGGGAGTTTGGTGTTTATTCTAGCGCGGGAGATATATTTGGGCTATGGATGTTCAGGCTTTGGCCGACGGAGTTACGAGATTGGGTATTTTTTAACGTGGTAGGTTTTTCTTATGTTGTTATGCAGTCATCCTTATTGAGCGCACTAAGGCTCGTCAGTATGGTAGTGTTCATTTGCTTGTCCTTGGGGATACAGTGTTGCGAAGTGGTGCTTAAGAAGCGGTTATCGGAGATGGCGATATGTTGTGACCTCAGGGTCGAATTGGTGTTCCCAGTGTTGATGGTTCGAGGGAGATGATCTGTGAGGAGGCTTAGAGTTGACGGCATTCTATTCATCCGAGTGATACAAATATAGATTGTGATTTGAGGTAGTATTATTAGTGGAGAAGGATTGAAAAGGACATTGTTGGATATGTCTCGTGGTGGTTGAATTGTTAGCAGGTCAAGTATGACCATCACACATTAAGTAGTTGCTTCGGAAGGTGGCTAAATCGGATTGGAAGTGGGAGCGTATCGTATGGATTTTATGGTAAGGCGGACACATGCTTTAAGAAAGCTTAGTTTGATTTGGTTCATGGTGGACAATTAACTAAGTCTGTGTATTTCATTTCGGATGGTGGCTTCTATACTTAGGAAGTTCGAATGTGACGAACAGAGTTGTTTGGAATGCGGAGGGAATGTGAATGCTTGATTATCATTTTGGGGTGAAATATAGTCTCAATTATTTTAACGTTTTGTTGGACTTTATGTTGATGTCGATAGAATGAATGGATTCTTATATCTGGTGAATGAGTGTGGACTCAAGAGGATTAACTGAATTCATAGTGGTTATAAACATGTAAATGTAGATCATAGATGTCGATATGAGGTTACATAGGCGGGATATCTCATGTGAGAAGGTTAGGGGATGCATGGTTTCTGATGAAGTTATGAAGAGTTCTACCTTCTATCCAATGGGATGTTGTACAACAGTATGGATTTAGATCGCATGAGGAAGATGGTGTGACTATCAAGAGGTTGAGTGTGCATTTGGGGCTGATAATTTGGAATGTGCTATGATTAGTGCAACATGAGCTTGTGAGAAATTCAACTGAGTAACAGTGCGATATCATAATAGTTGAAGATGAGAAGTCATTGTAGGTTCTTGGGTTATGTGATCATGGCTTAAATCCAAGTGGAGGAGCCTACCATCGATGAATGGGCCACATGTAGAAAGAGATCAGGGGTAACTCGAGCAAGGAGTTTGATGGATATGCATTACATTTCACCTTACTGATTTGTGGAGGTTGCAGGATGACCCAGATTTGATATTCCTTTGTGGATGTGATATGTAAGAGAAAGGATTTATTCAGTTGCTTCTTTTGGAGTATTCACGTGCTAACAAAGCACTAGTCATTTGGCTTGTTTGGTTATTTATTCAGTACCAGTCAGAATGGGCGACTCTCAATAATGGTTCTAGTGGGTTTGAGATTTAAGGTGTGGTACCTAAGTATTTTTGGGTTCGTTGTATGGTTAAGTACTGAGAATTGTACTGGATTGTGAAAGAGACTTAGGGTATTTTTATATTATAATCGGATCTGGGATGTTATGTTAGAGATATAGAAGAAACAACTTTAGATTTGCAGAAGGCCTCTTTGGATCAAGTGTATTAGTTGGAGGTACTATTGAGTGCATGAAAGGGTATAAAATGGCTTGTGGGTATTGAGATGATGTGAACTTGTTTTGGGGTCACTCGGAGTGAGTGTTGATTGAGATCCACGGTGTGATGGTAAAGAGAGGTGTTAATTTGAAGGCAAGTCAAGAGGAAATCTAAAGAAAGGAGGTTGGTTTGGCAGTGGTTTGGATCAACATGGTAAGGCAAATGATCAGTTTCCTTGGTATAATAAAGTTATACAGGTGTTTCATGGAAATACTTTTGGGCTTGTGATGACGGGTGATTTTATCACTTATTTGGTCCCTTTTTCTTTAGTTTTTGTATATGTTAATTATCATATTAGGTTTTTTATGGTGTGTATTGCTAGATTTTCAGGTAAATAATGTCATGGTGAGAGTTGAGATCAGGTGAAGTGGAATTAAGCAAAAAGAGTTGAAGAAGTGAAAATAATTCCAGTAAAATCGCATTTGCGCAGAGTAGTCCGCATTTGCGGTCTCATATCTGCGAGAAAAGGTCCCATCTGCAGAAGAAGAGCTGTGAGGCAGAAATCGCACCTGCGAATGATGAACCGCATCTGCGATCGTGCTTCTGCGCCGGAAGTTCGCATCTACGGAATAGTAATTTTTCCACAAGGCTCGCATCTGTGAGTAAAATTCCGTATTTACGTAGCCACACCTGCAATGATAATTCCGCAGGTGCGGTCGACGGGCTTCAGACTTGGAAAGATTTTTCAAGTCACATTTTCTCTATCCCAAACCCACAAATACACGAACTAGCTTATTTGAAAGATATCTTTGGCTAAATTTTGGTCTTCTTGACTAGAGAACTCAAGTCTTGGAGCTAGGGTTCTTGCACACACACTTGATTCTTGGAGATTTGAAGCTTTTGGTTGAGATTTTCTTACCCATTTTTTCTTATTTCTTCATTTCCTTGCTTTGTATTGAATATCTAAATGTGATGTATTTATTCCAATATTTAAATCTTGTTTATGGGAATATTTATATTTAAAGTTTGAATTAAATATCTTGTTGCGCTTATGTATTGAATGATTTTCACTAAATATTGAAGTGAGTTATTGTTTTTTTAATTAATTCCATTCTTTAATGTTTCCAAAAGGATTAGCTAACCCTAGGACTCACCATTATGTAATGACCCGGCCGGTCATTTTGAGTATTGTAGCCTGTTCCCCCATTTATCACTTTTTCTATGTTCATTTTTGGTTATGTGACTTGCCGGAGTGGTTGGTTTGGTTTCAGGGATGTTTTGGAGTGAATTTGGATACTTAGTCCCAAGGTTGGAAGCTTAAGTTGAAAGAGTTGACTTTTGTTTAGACGACTCCGTAATGGAGTTTTGATGGTTACGATAACTTCGTATGGTGATTTTGGACTTAGGAGTATGTCCGGATATTGATTTGGGGGTCCGTAGGTTATTTTGGCTTGAATTGTCGAAAGTTGGAAAGTTAAAGGTTTAGAAGGTTAATAGGTTTGACCGAGAGTTGATTGTGTTGACATCGGGCCCGAATTTTGGTTCTAGGGGTTGGAATAGGTCCGTTGTGTCATTTATGACTTGTGTGCAAAATTTGAGGTTAATCGGAGTTGGTTTGATATGATTCGGCATTGGTTTTAGAAGTTGGAAAGTTATTAGTTTCGTTAGCCTTGAATTGGGGTGCGATTCATGATTTTTGATGTTGTTTGATGTGATTTGAGGCTTCTACTAAGTTTGTATCATGCTTTAGGATGTGTTGGTATATTTGGATAGGGTCCCCGGGGCCTCGGTGGAATTCAGATTGATTTTAGATTTGTTTTGGACTTAGGATCTTGTCTGAATTTTCTGATGCCCGATGTAATCGCACCTGCGAGATTGGGGTCGCAGGTGCAAAGTCGCAAAAGAG
Source organism: Nicotiana tabacum (assembly GCF_000715075.1). Classification (NCBI taxonomy): domain Eukaryota; kingdom Viridiplantae; phylum Streptophyta; class Magnoliopsida; order Solanales; family Solanaceae; genus Nicotiana; species Nicotiana tabacum. The sequence continues at coordinate 18,526,189 of NC_134103.1, forward strand.
ACAAGATCATCGTATGTGCGTAGTTTGGTTGGGCTTGAAAGAGTCCGCAAATGCGAGGCACTTTCCGCATCTGCGAGCCCACGGGTACAAGGTTGTTGGCCGCTGAAGTGGATTTTGGCAGTAGAGGTTGGAATCACAGAAGCGGATTGACCCCGCAAGTGCGCATTAAGGGCCGCAGGAGTGCCTGGTTGGGTGTTTATGTGATTTCCACAGATGCGGACATTTGATTATAGAAGCCAACAAGTTGACCGCATGTGCGGTTTTGCTGGAAAGAACACAAGTGAAGAAGGGTTTGGCATTTTTCTCATTTTTGGACTTGTGGAGGTCGGCTAGGGGCGATATTTGAGAGGGATTTCACTATAAATCAATATGTAAGCGACTTTTGATTAGTTTTGTCCATAAATACTGAATACCCATTGATGTTTACACCTAGATTATGTGTGTGTGAGGTGAAATTTGGGGAATATTTAGACTATGTATTGACGAGTAAGATTTGTGGATTTGAGGGTCGATTTGTGGTTGGAATTGGATGATTTTGGTATGTTTGGACTCATAATTTAATGGGTGTTCGGGTTTTGTGAATTTTGTCGGGTTCCGAGATGTGGTCTCGGGGTTGACATTTTGGGCTGACTTTTTAATTTCTGTTAAAGATCCTAGCTTTATTATATGGAATCGATCCCTATAGCTTGTATTGATTATATTGAGTTGTTTGTAACTAGATTCGAGTCGTTCATAGCCGATTCGCGAGGCAGGGGCTTGTTGGAGTTGTGAGTAATGTAGTTTAGGGTAAGTAATACTTCTAAACTTGGAATTGCAGGTATAAATTCCTGGAAAAAGTATTATATGGTTTGTGTTGGGTGACGCACATGCTAGGTGACGGGCGTGTGGGCGTGCATCGTGGTAATCATGATCTGTGTGGATTCTTATAATGTGATTCATGTTACAAATCATGTTTAGGCTATGTGCTTATCCGGTTAAAACCTAATAAGGTTATTTATGCTATTTTTAGTTAACTACTTTAACTGCAATCATATATTGAGTCATGACTCTTCATTTGCATATCATATCTCATTTTCTATTATCTTTCACTGTTACATCACATGTTATCATTGTTTGGGCTGAGTGGTACAACATCTGTGAGCCCTTGAGACTTGAGAGATTGATGAATGAGGTAGGCTTGAGATCCGGGTTGTGAGTGTTATTGTGGATCGGGCTGCACGCTACAGTAGGCCTTATTGGCTTATTCATTATTATAGATCTGGTTACACGCCGCAGAAGGACTTATAGGGTTTATATTAGCGCTTGGGCAGGATTCGCTCCTCCGGAGTCTGTCATAACAGCAGTGAGCGCAGGCATAGTGATACATAGACGTGCTTTGGTGAGGGGCATTGATGCGAGGCACCCGTACAGTGCAGAGTGATTGTGCGTGTGATGGGAATATCATTGTGATACCTTACATTTGACGTGCATATTTGAGATGTAGGCATAGATATGTGTCGTTCCTCATGCTAGCAACACTTGACATGTTATTATCAGTGTTGGTCTTTATTTGTGAACTTGAAAGCATGTCTAAATTTATGTACCATGAACGAGCTGAATATGTGTCACGACCACAATTTCTCTCCGTAGGATATCGTGATGGTACCTAGTCTCTCAGAAGTGTAGTATGATTACACCACAACAGTACCCAGTAAGTGTCAAGCCTAACCTTAGTAGAGTAGTATCGAGGTCAGGTCATGGCCCTACTGGAATAAAAGGAAATGAGGCAGAGAATATATTAATACAATGAAATGACTGAGAAATGAACAACAAGAATTTCAGAAAGGTAACAGCACAGCAAATAGAGGTAAACAACACGGGCACTCCCGAGGTATTGCCCCGTAGTCCCAAATGTAAATTCACAACATGGGGATCTCCCGAGGTACCGCCTCGTAGTCCCAAAAGTAAATATGTAACAGGAGGATCTCCCGAGGTACCGCATCTTAGATCTAAAAGTAAATATGCAGCAGGGGGGTCTCCCGAGTTACCGCCTTGTAATCCCAAAAGTAAATATGCAACAGGGGGAGCTCTTGAGGTACCTCCTCGTAGTCCCAAAAGTAAATGCACAACTCGTAAGATATGGAACAACGAATTTACAGTAAGGAATCATACGGTTAAAGACTGAATACAAGATCACGGAGGCAAGTAATTCAACTAAGCATGGTGCACAAATTTCAAGTAAAAGTTAAGACACGTAGACATGCGATACTAAGCTAAACACGACAACTACACATGCTAAGGCAACTCAGTTAAGGAAATTTAAAAGGAGACTACTCGGCAAGAACCGGAATTTCCATATCTAGCCCGTGTACGCACTTGTCACCTCGCGTGCACGGCGCTCACATATCACAAATTGTTACAACAGTACCAAAGCCTAATGGAAGATTCCCCCACACAAGGTTAGGCAAGTCACTTACCTCAAACCAAGCTCAATCAGTCAATAAGGATGCCTTTCCCTCGATTTTCCGACTCCAAACGACCCAAATCTAGCCAAAAGAAATTACACACTATAAATACAACTACAAGAAACTAACTTAATTAATAAAACTACGACTTTAGCAAAGAATCGAAAAATCGCCCAAAAAGTCGACCCGGGCCCACGTCTCGGAATCGGGTAAAAGTCACAAAATACGAACAACCATTCGATATCAAGTTCACCGATACCAAAATTACTCAAATCCGAAACAAAATTCTCGATCAAAACCTCAAAATCGGCCTAAGCATTTTTCCACCTTTTTCACAAATTTCACAACCCAAATCCTTAATTAAAGGAAGAATAAATGATATCTTAGTGGAAATTAATTAAGAACAAGTCAATAATCCTTACCCAAATTTTTTCTCTGAAAAACCCTCGATATTTTTCCTCAATCTGAGCTCTATATTTCAAATTATGAAGAAAATGGTAAACCCTCGATTTAATGTAATCTGCCCAGGCTTTTCGCACATGCGGCCAATTTATCGCACTTGCGGAACAGTTTTTTGCGGTAAAAATCTCCGCTTCTACGGAATCATTTAAGTCCCTCAGGGCCCGCACCTGCACTCCAGGTTCTGCACCTGCGGAAGTGCTTCTGCGGCCTTTGATCCGCTTCTGCAGAAACAACCTTCGCCTCACCACTCCGCATCTACAGAGCCCTTCTCGCACTTGCGGCTCGCAGATGCGTATGTCTCTCTGCACCTGCGTTCACCCCAGGCCAGCCCGAGCTCCGCATCTGCGCAATCTCAGCCGCACCTGTGGTATCGCACCTGCAGCATCGGACCTGCGGCCAACCCCTCACAGGTGTGATCTCACCAGAAGAGTCCCAGCCTCAGCAATGCACTAAGTCCCATGTTTGATCCATTAACCATCTGAAATCAATCCGAGGCCCCCGGACCGCAACCAAACATACCAACCAGTCCTAAAACATCATACGAACTTAGTCAAGCCTTTAAATCACATCAAACAATGCTAAAAACATGAATTGCGCATCGATTCAAGCCAAATGAACTTTAAAACTTCAAACTTCCATATCTGACTCTGAATCCTATCAAATCAAGTTCGATGACCTAAACTTTTGCACACAATTCATAATTGACATTACGGACCTACTCCAACTTCCGAAATCGGAATCCGACCCCGATATCAAAAAGTTCGCTCCCGGTCAAACTTTCCAAAAATTATCAAATCGTCCATCTTTCGCCAATTGACGCTAAAATGACCAACAGACCTCCAATTCAACATCGGAACACACTCCTAAGACCAAAATCACCATACAAAGCTATTGTAACCGTTGAAACTCCATTCCGAAATCGTCTTCATACAATTCAATCTACGCCCAATTCTTATGACTTAAACTTCCATTTTAGGGACTATGTGTACCATTTCACTCCGAAACCAAAAACAAATCCTCCCGGCTAGTCACAAAACCCAAAAATGAAATAGAGGGAGAAATAAATAGGGGTTCAGGTATAATACTCTCAAAACGATCGGCCGGGTTGTTACATCCTCCCCCTCTTAAAACAAACATTCATCCTTGAAAGAGTATAGTGACATATCTGAAGTGGTGAAAAGGTGAGGATAACAGCTGCGCATATCATGCTCGATCTCCCAAGTTGTCTCCTCGATCGAATGAACCATCCACTGAACCTTCACTAAAATGATGTTCTTTTACCTCAACCTCCGAACCTATCAGTCCAAAATGGCCAACGGCTCCTCAACATAGGATAGATCCTTGTCGAACTGGACTGAACTAAATTCTAACACATGAGACGGATCGCCATGATACTTCCGGAGCATGGAAACATGGAATATTAGATGAACGGCAGAGAGACTAGGTGGCAGCGCAAGTCTGTAGGCCACCTCTCCAACTCTCTCGAGAATCTCAAAAGGCCCGATATACCTAGGGCTAAACTTTCCCTTCTTCCCAAACCTCATAACACCCTTCATGGGAGAAACCCGAAGCAAGACCCGCTCCCCAACCATGAATGCAGTGCCACGAGCCTTCCGATCCACATAACTTTTCTGTCTGGATTGGGCTGTACGGAGTCGATCCTGAATCAATTTAACATTTTCCAAAGCATCCTAAACCAAGTCTGTACCCAATAGCGTAGCCTCGCCTGGCTCGAACCAACCCACTAAAGACCGAAATCGTCTACCATACAAAGCCTCATACGGGGCCATCTGGATGCTCGCCTCCTAACTGTTGTTGTAGCCAAACTTCGCAAGTGGAAAGAACTGATCCTAAGAACCCCCAAAATCCATCACACATGCACAGAGCATATCCTCCAATATTTGAATAGTGCGCTTGGATTGTACGTCCGTTTGAGGGTGAAATAATGTACTCAACTCCACCCGAGTGCCTAACTCATGTTGTACGGCTCTCTAGAACCGCGATGTAAACTGCGTACCCCGGTCAAAGATGATAGATACTAGTATGCCATGAAGCCTGATAATGTCACGAATGTAAACCTGAGCCAACTGCTCTGAAGAGTAAGTAGTAACCACATGAATAAAATGAGCTGACTTGGTCAATCTATCCACAATCACCCAAACTGCATCAAACTTCTTCTAAGTCCGTGGGAGCCTAACAACGAAATCCATAATGAACCACTTCCATTTCCACTATAGAATCTCTAGCTTCTGAAGCAATCCGCCCGGTCGTTGATGCTCATACTTCACCTGCTGACAATTTAGGCACCGAGCTACATATTCCACTATGTTCTCCACCTCCGCCAATAGTGCTGCCTCAAGTCCTGATACATCTTCGCGGCACCTGGATGAATGGAGTACTAAGAACTGTGAGCCTCCTGGAGAATCAACTCATGTAATCCATCTACATTAGGGACATATAATCTGCCATGCATTCCTCACATATGCCAGATATGCCAGATACGCATCACACCCTTTCTGAACCATTCGCTGAGCCTTAATAAATGAGACAACCCTGCTAGGAATATGATCTAAGGTACCTCTCTGATCTAGCTGCGGTAGACCTGGCACAGCCAGCGTTACTGTCTTGGCATGACAATAAAGGATAGCATGATAGGGAGACAACCAGTCCATACCCAAAATAACATCGAAATCCACCATACTGAGCAATATTTAATCATATCTGGTCTCAAAACCACTAAGAATAATCAAACATGACCGATACATATGGTCAACAATAATAGAATCACCCACATGTGTAGATACATAGATAGGTGAACTCAGAGAATCACGGGATACACCCAAATATGAAGCAAAATAAGATGACACATAGGGATAAGTGGAGCATGGATCAAATAAGACCGATGTATCTCTATGACAGAACATAACAATACTTGTGATGACAGAATCAGATGCAACTGCCTCCGTCCTAGCAGGAAGGGCATAATATATGGCATGGCCTCCCCATCTAGGGCGACCTCTACCTATCTGACCTTGACCTCTAGCTGGCTGTACAGGTGGGGTGGTAGTTGGTTCTGTAACCATAGCCTGAGGACCCGGTGGAGCATGCGGTGCCTGAGAAATCTATGGAGGTGTACCCCTCCTAATTCTAGGGCAATCCCTCACCATATGGCGAGTGTTGCCACACTCAAAACAAGCTCTCGGAGGATGTGGCTGTTGTGACTGGCTTGAGCCTGATCGACTGAACTGACCACTGAAAGCACCCCGTACAGGAGGTACACTAGACATTGGCGGTGCAAAATAGGGATCCTGGGGCCTAGAAGTAGATGAAGCACCGCTGGTGGCTGGAAGTGCTGAATGAATAGGGTGACCCATATAACCCCTGCCTTGACGAGCTACAACTAGGTAACGAGTACCACTATAAGTGTCAGACTCTCGAGACCTCTTAGCCTCTCTCTCCTCTCTATCCTGAGTCAGCATATCGTCCAACCTCCTAGCGATCCCTACTAGCTGCTAGTACGCAATATCTATATCCAACTCTCAGGACATGCTCAATCTAATACTAGGGTTTAGCCCCTCAATAATCCGACAAACCCGCTCTCGAACAGTAGCAACCAAGGCTGGTGCATGCCTAGACAAATCACTGAATCGGACCACACACTCTGACACGGTCATAGAACCCTGGCGGAACTGCTCAAACTATGCGTGCCATACATCTCTGAGACTCTAGAGAACATACTCCGTCAAGAACATGTCTGAGAACTGAGACCAAGTGAGTGAAGCTACCTCAGCCGGACTACTCAACTAGTATGCGAGCCACTACTCATAGGTCGTTCCTCTAAGCTAGAACATAGTGAAAGAAACCCCACTAGTCTCCGCAACACCCATATTACGGAGGATACAGTGGCACTCCTCAAGAGACCCCTGGACATCCTCTGAGTCCAAGCCACTGAAAGTCAGATGGTGGTACTTCTTGTACCTCTCAAGCCTAAGCTGCTCCGCCTTAGAAATTGCTGCCCTAACCTCGGGCTGAAGTGGAGCTACCGGCTGCATCGGTATGATCTCTGAAACCTGGTCAAGATGAACCCTCTACTCTAGGGTACATGTAATGGGAGTCTGTGCTCCTCCCCCGGCCTGAGATGTGGAAGGAGCAAGTGGTATCAATCCTGCCTGAGCCAAGGTGCTGAACATGCTCACCAACTGGGCTAGAGTCTCCTGGAGGGCTGGTGCAATAACAGGCGTCTTAGGTGCCTGCCCTCCAACTGGAGCTACTGGTGGCTCCTCTATAGCAGTCGTGTGGGTGCTCTAGTTGCACCACGTGGACGTCCCCAACCTCTACCTCGGCCCCGGGCTCTCGTGGCTCTAGCAGGAGGCGCGGGTGTATGGTCATCTAATCTAGGTGTACGTGTCCTCGCCATCTATTAGAGAATAAAAATGCAGAAATTTAGAATCCGAAACCAAAATCTCGCATGATAAGGAATCAAATGAGTGAATTTATTCCTAACATTTCCATAGCCTCCCGAAGATAAGTACAAACATCTCTGTACCGATCCGTGAGACTCTACTAAACCTGCTTGTGACTCATAACACCTATGAACCTAGAGCTCTGATACCAACTTTTCACGACCCCAATTTCCCTTCGTAGGATGTCGTGATGGAACCTAGTCTCTAAGACTAGGTAAGCCTAACAATTTGTGGAATAACTGAATATAAACTGAACTTAAATATCAACACGTGATATATATAAATAAAAATTGTGATTAAATAATTACAACTCCCAAAACCCGATAGAAATAAGCCACAAGCTTCTAAGAGAAAATATTAAGTGTCTCTATATATCATAGTCTAAAGAGAGTAAGGATAACAACATAATAAGGATAAAGGGGGACTCCGAGGTCTACGGGTGCTGGCAGATATACCTTGAAGTCTCCACGTACCGTCCAACTCACTGGTATCTGGCAGCATGGTAGAGCTCTGAACATGGATTTACAAAAAATGATGAGCAGAAGTGTAGTATGAATACACTATAACGGTACCCAGTAAGTGCCAAGCCTAACCTCAATATAGTAGTAACGAGGTCGGGTCAAGGCCCTACTGGAATAAAAGGAAATGAGGCAAAGAATATATTAATACAATGAAATGACTAAGAAATGAACAAAAAGAATTTTAAAAAGGTAACAACACAGCAAACAGAGGTAAAACATAGGGGCGCTCCCGAGGTATCGCCTCGTAGTCCCAAATTTCAATGCACAATAAGGGGATCTCCCGAGGTACCGCCTCGTAGTCCCAAAAGTAAATATGTAACAGAGGGATCTCCCGAGGTACCGCCTCGTAGACCCAAAAGTAAATATCCAGTAGGGGGATCTCTCGAGGTACCGCCTCGTAGTCCCAAACATAAATATGCAATAGAGGGATCTCCTAAGGTACCGCCTCGTAGTCCCAAAAGTAAATGCACAACTCGTAACATATGGAACAACGAATTTACTGCAAGGAATCATACGGTTAAAGACTGAATACAATATCATGGAGGCAAGTAATTCAACTAAGCATGTTGCACTAATTTCTAGTAAAAGTTAAGACACGTAGACATGCGATACTAAGCTAAACATGACAACTACACATGCTAAGGAAACTCAGTTAAGGAAATTTAAAAGGAAACTACTCGGCAAGAACTGGAATTTCCACATCTAGCCCGTATACGCACTCGTCACCTCGCGTACACGGTGCTCACATATCACAAATTGTTGCAACAGTACCAAATCCTGAGGGGAGGTTCCCCCACACAAGGTTAGGCAAGTCATTTACCTTAAATCAAGCTTAATCAGTCAATAAGGATGCCTTTCCCTTGATTTTCTGACTCTGAATGGCCCAAATCTAGCCAAAAGCAATTACACACTATAAATACAACTACAAGAAACTAACTTAATTAATGAAACTACGACTTTAGCAAAGAATCAAAAAATCGCCCAAAACGTTAACTCGGGCCAACATCTCTAAATCGGGTAAAAGTGATAAAATACGAACACCCATTCGATATCGAGTTCACCCATACCAAAATTACTCAAATCTGAAACAAAATTCTTGATCAAAACCTTAAAATTCGGCCTAAGCATTTTTCCACCTTTTTCACAAATTTCACAACCCAAATCCTTAATTAAAGGAAGAATAAGTGATATCTTAGTTGAAATTAATCAAGAGCAAGTCGAGAATCCTTACCCAAATGTTTTCTCTAAAAAAACCTCGACATTTCGCCTCAATCTGAGCTCTATATCTCAAATGATGAAGAAAATGGCAAACCCTCGATTTAATGTAATCTGCCCAGGCTTTTCGCACTTGCGGCCGATTCACCGCACCTGCGGAACCGCTTTTGCGGTAAAAACCTTTGATTTTGTGGAATCACTTATGTCCCCCAGAACCTGCACTTGTGCTCTAGGTTCCGCGCCTGCGGACGCCCTTCTGCGGCCTTTGATTCGCTTCTGCAAAAAAAGCCTTCGCCTCACCACTCCGCATCTGCGGAGCCCTTCTCGCACTTCCGGGCTCGCAGATGCCGATTTCCCTCCGCACCTACGTCCACCCCAGACCAGCCCCAGCTCCGCATCTACACAATCCCAGCCGCACCTACAGCCAACCCCTCGCTGGTACGATCACACCAGAAGAGTCCAAGCCTCAGCAATGCACTAAGTCCCATTTTTGATCCGTTAAACATGTGAAATCAACCTGAGACCCCCCAGGCCTCAACCAAACATACCAACAAGTCCTAAAATATCATACAAACTTAGTCGAGCCTTTAAATCACTTCAAACAATTCTAAAAACACGAATTGCGCATCAGTTCAAGCCTAATGAACTTTAAAACTTTAAACTTCTACATCCAATGTCGAAACCTATTAAATCAAGTCCGATTGACCTCAGTTTTTGCATACAAGTCATAATTGACATTATGGACCTACTCCAACTTCCAGAATCGGAATCCGGCCCCGATATCAAAAAGTCCACTCCCAGTCAAACTTTCCAAAAATCATCCAATCTTCCAACTTTCGCCAATTGACGCTAAAATGACCTACGGACCTCCAATTCAACATCCGAACACGTTCCAAAAAACAAAATCACCCTACGGAGCTATTGGAATAGTCGAAACTCTATTCTGGAGTTATATTCACAAAATTCGAACTACGATCAATTACAACGACTTAAACTTTCATTTTAGGGACGATGTGTCCTATTTCACTCCGAAACCAAAAACAAATCCTCCCGGTAAGTCACAAAACCCAAAAATAAAATAGAGAGAGAAATAAATAGGGGTTCGGGGCTAATATTCTTAAAATGACAGACCGGGTTGTTACAATATGGAAGTTACTCTATGTTATTTACTGTCATTGTGATTATCTTACTTGTGTTGTCATTATATTGGTTCTGACGGTATCCTTCTGAACTCGTCACTCCTTTCAGCCCAAGGTTAGTCCTGTTACTTATTGAGTACATGGGGTCAGTTATTGCACTTCATGTGCAGATCCAGGTACGTGTGGACGCGATGATTGCTAGATTGTTTCCACTCCTTGCTTGGAGACATCAAGGTAGTTGCTATGACGTCCGCAGACCTTGACTCTCTTTCCTTTTTAATTTCTCCAATATTGTTCTATTATTCAAACAGTTTTACTAGAGTTTTAGTTTATGTTGATACTTAGTAGTGCTAGTGCTCATGTACTCGTTGACACCAAATTTTGGTGTGGTTGTAGTAGCATTTCAGTTATTTGTATCAGATATTTATGAGATTTTCCGTTGTTCAGCTTATTAAAAATATGTTTTGTTCAAATGGTTAGCTATTATATGATTGTTGACTTGCCTAGCAAGTGTGTTAGGTGCCATCATGACAGGTTGGGATTTTGGATTATGACAAGTTTGTATTAGAGCTCTAGGTTGCTTAGGTCTCACAAGTCATGAGCAGGTTTAGTAGAGTCTTGCGGATCGGTATAGAGACGTCTGTACTTATATTTGAGAGGATAAATAACCATTAGGAAACTTCACTATCTTGTATTCTTGTCATGCAGATCGTTAATTCCAAAATCTGACCTTCTATTCTTCTATTCTCTCACAGATGGCAAGGACACGTGCGTTGGGATCATATGGATGAGCACCAACACCACCAGTTAGGGTCGCGAGTGGCTGAACTATGGTAGAGTCAGAGGTGCGGCTCGTACTATAGCTAGAGCAGTACCCGTGGAGCCACCAATTGCTCCAATTAAGGAGCAGATACCAGATATTATTGAGCCCTCAGGACCAGCTGTGCCCATTGTGATCCCAGGACTTCAGGAGGCCTTAACCCATCTTTTGACTATATCTCCTATAGGTTGAAGTCTCTATTTCGACGGCCGTAACCACTTCTCAAGCCAGGGGAGGTGCTTAGACTCTTGCCACTCATACTCCAGAGCAAGTAGCTCAGGGACTTCAGACACCAGGGGTACTACTAGCCCAGCTGGTTTGCTGTTGCTCGGGCCTAGATTGGCCCACCTATGAGTGATGAGGAACAAAAGAGACTAGAGAGGTTTGGGAGTCTTAAGCCTCCAGAGTTCAGTGATGTAGAGTTAGAGGATACTCAGGATTTTATAGACAGGTGTTAGCGGATCCTTCGCACAACGGGTATTTTGGAGAATAGTGGAGTTTCATTTACTACTTTTAAGCTAACAGGGGCATCCTATAGATGGTGGGAGGCCTATGAGTTGGGCAGTCCAACCAAAGCGGCACCACTTATATGGCATGGTTCTCGGTTCTCTTCTTATAGAAGGTGGTCCCACAGACTCGTAGAGAGGAGTTGCATAAGTAGTTTGAGCAGTTACGCAAGGAGGGGGTATGATAGTGACTCAGTATGAGATGAGGTTTGCAGAGTTAGCTCGTGATGTTGTAGGATTGGTTCCCCCTAAGAGGGAGAAGATTAGGAGGTTCATTGATGGCCTCAACTATGGACTACACTTCATTATGGCTCGAGAGGTTGTGGCGGTTGTGAGGTTTGACTAGGTGGTCGATATTGCCAGATGCTTAGAGCTGGTTCATAGTCAAGAGCGTGAGGAGCAGGAGGACAATATGTCTCCTAGTTCGGGTGGTTTCAGTAGTGCCTCATCTAGAGGACATGCCCATCACAACAAGGGTCGTCCTTATAAGCCCGCTTAGATGGCTCGTCCGGTTCATCGTGGTCATCGGCTAGTCATGGTTCGTACAGTGCTTGTCTGGGTCAATCATCTTTAAGTTCTCTCCCAGCTCAGAGTTCATCCCGTGCTACATCGGTTCAGGGTTCGTCAGTACCTAGTTCTTCTAGTGGCTATTTTGGTTCTCAGGGTCCGGTTCAGTCCCCTCCGCCATTTATAGATCTAGTTTTCTACGAGTGTGGAGGGTTGGGACATGTGAGGAGGCATTGCCCCCATTTTCTGGGAGGTCCAGTTCAGCATAGAGGTCATGCTATGACTTCTGCACCAGTTATTTCACCACCCGCCCAGCCAGCTCGGGGTGGGACTCTAACAGTTAGAGGTTGCCCTAGAGGGGGAGGTCGATCACGTGGTGGGTAGGCTCGATGCTATGCTTTTTCTGCCAGGCCAGAGGCAGTTGCTTCAGACGCAGTGATCACATGTATTATTTCAGTATGCCACAGGGATGCTTCCATATTATTTGACCCTAATTCCACTTATTCATACGTATCATCATATTTTTCTAGTTACTTGGATATGCCTCGTGATTGCTTAGTTGAGAATGTTCATGTATCTATATTGGTGGGTGATTCTATTATAGTAGACCATGTGTCTCGGTTGTGTGTGGTGACTATTGGGGGATTAGAGATGAGGGTTGATCTTTTACTACTTAGTATGGTTGATTTTGACATGATTTTAGGCATGGATTGGTTCTCTCTATGTCACGGTATTCTGGATTGTCACCCTAAGACCGTGAAGTGGCGATGTCGGGATTTCCTAGGGTTGAGTGGCGAGGTTCCCTGGATTATGTCCCTAGTAGAGTAATTTCATACTTGAAGGCTCAACGGATGGTTGAGAAGGGATGTTTGGCGTATTTGGATTTTGTGAGGGATGTTAGTGTTGATACTCCTACTATTGAGTATGTTCCGGTAGTGAGAGACTTCCCGGATTTGTTTCCTGCAGACCTGCCGGGTATGCCACCCGACAAGGATATTGATTTTGGTATTGGTCTGGTGCCGAGCGCCTATCTTTTTTCCTCCTTATCGCACGGCGCCAGCAGAGTTGAAGGAATTGAAAGAACAACTTCAGTAGCTACTGGATAAAGGATTAATTAGGCATAGTATCTCCCGTTGGGGTGCACTGATTCTGTTTGTAAAGAAGAAGAAGAAAGATGGTACTATACGAATGTGCATAGATTACATGTAGTTGAACAAAGTTACAATTATGAATAAGTGCCCACTACCGCGCATTGATGACTTATTTTACCAGCTTTAGGGTGTTAGAAGGTTTTCTAAGATTGATTTGAGGTCTGGGTATCACCATATGAAGATTCGAGATTTTGATATCCTGAAGACGGCATTCAGGACTTTCTATGGTCACTACGAGTTTCTTGTGATGTCTTTTGGGCTGACCAATGCGCCAACATCATTTATGCATCTGATGAACGGTGTATTCCAACCATATCTTGATTCTTTTGTCTTAGTAATCATTGATGATATACTGGTGTACTCACGCAGCCAGGAGGATCATGAGCAGCATATGAGGATTTTACTCCAGACGTTAAGGGAAAAGAAGCTATAAGCTAAATTCTCCAAGTGAGAGTTTTGGCTTGATTATGTGATATTATTGGGGCACGTGGTGTCTAGTGAGGGGATCAAGGTGGATCCGAAGAAGATTAAGGCAGGTCAGAGTTGGCCCAGGCCGTCTTCAGCTACTAAAATTCAAAGTTTCCTTGGTTTGGCCGAATATTATTGTCATTTTATGGAGGGTTTCTCGTACATTGCTGCACCTTTGACTATATTGACCCAAAAGGGTGCCTTATTCAGGCGGTCTAAGGAATGTGAAGAGGGCTTTCAGAAGCTCAAGACTGCCTTGACCACAACTCTAGTCCTAGTTTTTCTTTCAGCATCGGGTTCATATATGGTGTATTGTGATGCTCCTCAGATGGGTATTGGGTATGTATTGATGCAGGAGGGTAGGGTGATTGCTTATGCTTCACGCTAGTTGAAGCCCCATGAGAAGAACTACCCCGTTAATGATTTAAAGTTGGTAGTCATTGTTCATACATTAAAGATTTTGAGGCATTATCTCTAGGGCATGTCTTGTGAGGTATTTATAGATTATCGAAATCTACAACCCTTGTTCAAGCGGAATGATCTATATTTGAGGTAGCGGAGATGGTTGGAGCTATTAAAAGACTATGATATCAACATCTTGATCATCCTAGAAGGCCAGCATGGTGGCTGATTCCTTGAGTAGAAAGGCAGTGAGTATGGGTAGCCTTGCATATATTCCAGTTGGTGAGAGACTACTAGCATCAAATGTTCAGGCCTTGGCCAATAAGTTCGTGAGGTTAGACATTTTGGGACCTAGTCGGGTTATAGCTTGCATTGTTTCTTGATCTTTTTTGTATGAGCGCATCAGAGAGCGTCAGTATGATGACCCCCATTTGTTTGCCCTTAAGGACACGGTACAGCACGGTGATGCCAAGGAGGTTTCTATGTAGATGATGGGGTGTTGCAGATGGAGGGTCAGATTTGTGTGTCCAATGTGGATGGGTTGCGTGAGTTGATTCTTGAGGAGGCCCAGAGTTCATGGTATTCCATCCATCCAGGTGCCGAGAAAATGTATCAGGATTTGAGGTGGCTTTATTGGTGGAGGAGAATGAAGAATGATATAGTGGAGTATGTGGCTCGGTGCTTGAACTGTCAGCAGGTGAAGTACGAGCATCAGAGGCCGGTCAGATTGCTTTAGAGACTTGAGATTCCCAAGTGGAAATGGGAGCGTGTTATCGTGGACCTTTTTGTTAGTCTCCCACAAACTTTAAAGAAATTTGATACAATTTGGGTGACTATGAACTGGTTGACTAATTCCGCAAATTTCATTCCGGTTGTGACTACCTATTCTTCATAGCGACTAGCTAATATCAATATCTATGAGATTATTCATCTTTATGGTATGCTGGTGTCCATTATTTCTGATCGGGGTACACATTGCAGCGAGGGTTGGTCATATGGGTTGAGTTGAGTACAACATTCCACCCCCAGACGGATGGACAGTCTGAGCGCACTATTCATATTTTGAACGATATGCTACACGCTTGTGTTATGGATTTTGGGGGTTCTTGGGATCAATTTCTACTGCTTGCAGAGTTTGCCTACAACAACAGCTACCAATCGAGTATTCAGATAGCTCTTGATGAGGCCTTATATCGGAGGCGGTATCGTTCTCCAGTTGGTTGGTTTGAGTCGAGAAAGGCTAGGTTGTTGGGTTCTGATTTGGGACAGGATGCCTTGCAGAAAGTCAAGTTGATTTAGGATTGGCTTTGTACAATACAGTCTAGACATAATAGTTATGCATATCAGAAGGTTCGTTATGTTGTATATATGTTGAGAGAGAAGGTATTGCTTAGAGTTTCTCACATAAAGGGTGTAATGAGGTTCGGGAAGAAGGGGAAGTTGAGCCCTCGGTATATTGGCCCTTTTGAGGTTCTTGAGATGATTGGAGAGGTGGCCTACAGACTTGCCTTGCCACCTAGTCTATCGGGTATTCACCCAGTATTTCATATTTCTATGCTTCGTTGGTCGTTTTGGCTTGCAATGGTGAAAGTTGAAAAGTTGAAGGTTTAGAAAGTTACAGAAGCGACATGATCGTCGTAGGTGCGGAGTTTGGATGGGCTTGGAAGAGGCCGCAGATACGAGGCACTTTCCACATCTGCGAGCTCGCAGGTGCGATTTTGTTGGCCGTAGAAGTAGATTTTGGCAGGAGAGGCTGGAGTCGCAGAAGCTGATTGACTCCACAGGTGCGGATGCGCAGGAGAGATGTTTGGACCGTAGAAGAGCTCCCGCATGTGCGCATTAAGGGCCGCATGTGCGCTTGGTTGGGTGTCTAAGTGATTTCTGCAGATGCGGACATTTGACTACAAAATAGGTTCCGCAGAAGCGAAGAAGTTCACTGCACGTGCGGTTTGCTGGACAGAACATAAATTTTGAATGTTTTGGCATTTTTCTCATTTTTGTACTTGTGAAGCTCGGCTAGGGGGATGTTTGAGAAGGATTTCACTATAATTCAAGAGGTAAACGACTTTTGATCACTTTTGTCCATAAATAATGAATATCCATTGATATTTACACCTAGATTATTTGTGTTTGAGGTGAAATGTGGGGGATTTTTGGACTATGTATTGGAGAGTAATATTTGGGGATTTGAGGGTCGATTTGTGGTTGGAGTTTGATGATTATGTATGGTTGGACTTGTAATTGAATGGATGTTCGAATTTTGTGAATTTTCTCAGGTTCCAAGGCGTGGGCCGGGGGTTGACTTTTGATTTTGGTTAAAGATCTTAACTTTATCGTATGGAATTGATCCTTATAGATTGTATTGAGTTGTTTGTAACAATATTCGAGTCGTTCAGAGATTTTGGTATGGTTGGACTCATAATTTAATGGGTGTTCGGGTTTTGTAAATTTTGTCGGGTTCCGAGATGTGGGCTCGGGATTGACTTTTTGGGTTAACTTTTTGATTTCGGTTAAAGATCTTAGCTTTATTATATGGAATCGATCCATGTAGCTTGTATTGATTATATTGAGTTGTTTGTAACTAGATTCGAGTCGTTCATAGCCGATTCGCGAGGCAAGGGCTTGTTGGAGTAGTGAGTTATGCGCTTTGAGGTAAGTAAGTAACACTTCTAAACTAAGAACTGAGGGTATAAATCCCTGAAAAATGTATTATATAGTTTGTGTTGGGGTGACGCACATACTAGGTGACGGGCATGAGGGTGTGCACTATGGTAATCATGATACGGGTGGATTCTTATACTATGTTGATATCAAGTCTTGTTTTATCTGTGTAATTCCTACTTGTTTAGAGAAATTGAACTGTGATTTATGTTAGAAATCATGTTTAGGTTGTGTGCTTATCCGATTGAGATCTAATGAGGTTATTTCTATTATTTTTGAGTTATGAGCTTTAACTGCAATCATATACTCAGTCATGAATCTTCATTTGCATATCATATCTCAGTCTCTATTATCTTCCAATGTTACACTACATGTTATCATTGTTTGGGCTGAGTGGTACGACATATGTGAGCCCTTGAGACTTGAGAGAGTGATGCTTGAGGTGGGCTTGAGAGCCGGGTTGTGAGTGTTATTGTGGATCAGGCAGCATGCTGCAGCATGCCTTATTGGCTTATTCATTATTGTGGATCGGGCTGCACGTCGCAGTTGGCTTTATAGGCTTTATATTAGTGCTTGGGAAGGATCCGCCCTCCGGAGTCTAACAAACCAGCTGTGAGCGCAGGGACAGTGATATCTACACGTGCTTGGGTGAGGGGAATTGAAGCAAGGTACCTGTACAGTGCTGAGTGATTGTGTGTGTGATGAGTGGGAATTTGAGATAAATAGATGGACTACTCTGAGAGTGTAAGTACGTGGGAATATCACTGTGATATCTTATATTTGACATGCATATTTGACATGTAGGCATAGCTATGTACCATTTCTCATTCTAGCTATACTTGACATGTTATTCTCAGTGTTGGTCTTTAATTGTGAACTTGAAAGCATGTCTAAATTTTTGTACCATGAATGAGCTGAATATGGAAGTTTCTCTGAGTTATTTACTGTCATTGTCATTATCTTACCTGTGTTGTCATTATATTGGTTCTGTCTTTATCCTTCTAAGCTCGTCGCTGCTTTCAACCCAATGTTTGTCCTGTTACTTATTGAGTACATGGGGTCGGTTGTACTCAAACTACACTCTGCACCTCGTGTGCAGATCTAGGTACATATGGACACGGTGATTGCTAGATCGTTGTTAGTACTTGCTTGGAGACTTGAGGTAGCTGATATGACGTCCATAGACCTTGACTCTCTTTCCTTTTTATTTTCTTCAGTACTGTTCTATTAGCCATTGATCATTTTATTTGCTTTATATGTTAGTTTATATTTTTTCATTTAGACATAAATATTTTCTCAAAACCCTTTTGAAGTGTTTGGCTTAGCATAATAAGCGATAATTCTCTTATATTGCCTAATTGCCTATATATTGTTCTCTATGGGATTTGACCCTGACTCATAATTGGGTATATTATATTGCATGTGACCGCGACCGCTTACTATTTTAGTAGTAGACTTGGACGTCATCAAAATTGGCATCGTTGTCGGGGAACAATTTGATGCATTTAGGTTGTTTGAGAAGTAAGAGTACGTGCTTTGGTCTAAATTTGTGAATATTTGTGTAGTTATTTTCTTATCTTGGTTATTTTCTTAGTTTTTGAAAATGGCATCATATAACAAAAATTGGTCGGATGGTAATTGTTCATACTTTGATGACCCTTGTCCTTATTGTGGAGAACCACACTCATGGCAAAATTATTTAAATTCTCTCGGGAGCGGATTGTGTGCTCAATCTCAAACCCATGAATGGAGTATATGTGATAGGTATTGTCACGACCCCAAATTCTCACCATAGGATGTCATGATGGAACCTAGTTTCTAAGACTAGGTAAGCCTAACATACACGAGGATATGAAAGAAGCAACGACTAAAACATGAAATAAAGATGATAAATATCATAATAACTTCGATATTGAACCGCAGTACGATATTCCCAAAACCCGATGAGACTGAGTCATAAGCTATACATAAATGTACTAAAATTATCTAATATAACACTATCTGAATAGAGGATAAACATTAATAAGAGAATGGAAGAAGGTGACTCCAAGGCCTACGAGCGTCGGGCATGTATACCTTGAAGTCTCCAGAAATAGCTGAATGACCACTAGCATCCGGCAGGAGCAAATGTACCTTGATCTTCACACAAATATGCAGAAGTGTAGTATTAGTACATCACAACGGTACCCAGTAAGTATCAAGCCTAACCTATAGACTAGTGATGAGGATAGGTCAAGACACCTACTAGGATAAGAAAATTGAACAGAGTACTATAGCATAGTCTAATAATGGAAAGTTAGGAAGTAAATGACAGATAAACAGTTCAATAGTGTAAGCTAACAATGTAATTTAAGCGATAAAGACAACAAGTAGTAAACACATGATGAAACAACAAGTAGTTAAATACGGACAATTACAAGTAAAACAATGGAGTAAACAACAAAAACGGCTCTACCAACAAGTATTTTTTAAACAGGATGTACAACAAGAATCACAACTGGGGTACCACACCTCATAACTTCATTTCACAATCAAAATCACAATATTTTCTTATATCACCGTGTGAGCCTTGCATTTATTTTTTAAAAATATTTTCCCGAAATAGATACATGCATTTTATCCCCCCTTATCTCATCGCGTGGCTTCAAGTAATTCCTTTACTAACAACACGCATATAAATCCCACCTTATCTCACCGCATGCGTATCAACCCCTATCCTTATACCACTGCATGCATATTAATATCCCAACACATTAATCAACTCACACCACATGTGCCCATATGCCAAAACACTTGCTAAAATCAACAATACCAATGTCACCACAACATATAGCCCATGGCTCAATCACAATGTGTACAAGAATCTCAATAACAACAAAATGAATGAGGAATACTCAACAAGGAAAGATATCTCAATAATTAACAACTTCAAACGCAATATGATAATAGTTGTCACAACTTCAACATCAATAACACAATAAGAAGATATTTCACGAAATAACAACTTCAAGTAAGAGTAATCCAACAATAAAGGGGTAACAAGACAATAAGAGAGGTAGCAACTTTAACTAAAGCATATAAGAGCAATTACAAAAACAAAAGATATAACAAATGCTTACAACGTCAACTACAGCATGTGAGAGAAACTTTAACAATGAAGATGTAACATGTTATAACAAATTCAATTAAATGCATGGAAAGAGTCTAAAAGTCTAAACAGGTCAAAATATCACATATAGCCCGTGTACACACTTGTCACCTTGTGTACATGTCTTCCATATAGTACAATTAATGCAAATCAACCCAAATCCTAAGGGGCAGTTTTCCCCACAAAAAGTTAGGCAAGATACTTGCCTCAACTAGGCCAAATCAATTCTCGAATATAGCTTTTCCCAAAACATTCGCCTCTACACGGCTCAAATCTAACCAAAAATGACTTAATAACATCAAACAATGCAAGAGAAATCAATTACAATAGATAAAGTTATGATCTTTCCATATTTTCCAAAAAGTCAACAAAAGTCAACCCCGGGTTTCGACAACCCATAACCCCACGAGTTCATATATGTGTTTTGTTTTCAAATACGAGTCCAAATCGACTCTCAAAACTCAAATATTCATTTTTCAAAATTTTGACAATAACCCCCAATTTTCCTCTTCGATTCTCATAAAGTTGATGTTAAATCTAGTATATAATTATGAAATATAGTTGGAAATTGATTATAATCACTTACCTAATGTTTGTTGACGAACATCTCCTCTCTAAATCGTCTCCTACCGAGACTAGAGTTCTAAAATAAGAGAAAATGAGATGGAATACAGACTTTTCAACCTTTTTTTTAGTTGCAGATGTCGCAATTGTGACACTGGGTTTGCAATTGCGTCTATTGACAAACCCAGGAGATGTCGCAATTGCGACATAGACTTCGGAAATGCGAAGTATGTCCTCCTCGCAAATGCAAGAAAATTATAGCAAAAAAGAACTCACCTACCCAAGCCTAGACTTTGAAATTGAGAACCATCCCTTTCATATTCGCAATTGTGATGCTTGTGCTCGCAATTGCAACAACTACAGCACACCAACAACCTGTTTGCAGTCCAAACCTTTCTGAAACTCACCCGAGCCCTCGAGGCTCCAAACCGAACATCCACAAAAATCTAAAAACATTATATGAAATTGTTCGTGTGATCAAAACACAAAAATAACATCCAGAACTATGAATCGAACATCAAAACACATGAATTTCAAAAACAAAGTTCAAGAACCTCTAGAATTGCAACCAACCATCTGAATCCAATCAAATCAACTCCAAATGATACAAAATTTTGCATAATAGTTCTAAATATCATAACGGACCTATTTTGAGTCCTAAAACTAAATTCCAATCCTGACAGCCAAATGTCAAGTCACGGTCAAACTTGAAAAATCTTCTAGACCTCAAATTGACAACCTTCGGCAAAACAAGTCAAATCAGCCTAGTGACCTCCGAATTCATTTCCGGGCATACGTCCAAGTCCAAAATCATTATACGAACCTATCAGAGCCATTAAAACACCATTCTGGGACCGTTTACAAAAAATTCAAACTTTGGTCAACATAATCAACTTAGGTTTCTAAGCTGAGAACCAAAGAGTCCAAATCAAATCAAAGCCTTCCCAAAATAAAACTAATCAACTCCGCAAGTCATAAAATCATAAATACACGTGTGTGAAATATCAAAAGGGGAAACGGGGCTCAAATACACAAAATGGTCAGTCAGATCGTTACAGGTGTGGTGGTCAAAATGGCAAATAGGCTAATTGTTTTTATTTGTCCTTCCCTTCCCCGAACCCCCACTATGAAGATTCTACTTTTTGTGATGATAATTATAGGGATATGTAAGTTGAAAAAAGTGAGCATAGTTAAAATAGAGAGCTCAAGCTCATGATGGGATGCCTACTTGAAAGAGGAAACAAAGAGCAAAACGCCTTAGAGGGGCTTTTGGAAACTAGTCTCCAAAATGACTTGGCGCTTGAAAGGTTGAACTCACAAATGGCAGAAATGCTTGAAGCTTAAGAGGTCCAAAAATCCTCGGAAGTAGATGATAGCCAAGAACCTCCCTTAGAGGTTGAAGCCGGAAATCCTTCTTTGGCACTTGATCAAAATAAAGAAGAACTCTCAAATGCTCATAATGAGAGGTTAATGCTAGTGTTGGAGGCCATTCTTAAAAATGAGGAGAAGCAAACCTTGGCACTCGAGGACTTGAAATAAATACTAACTCAAAATGATAAGAATATCCGCACATTGAAAGATCAAATGAAATTATTGGTTGAGGCTCAAAATGCTCACCTACTTGAGAGTGTGGAAAGAGGTCAAGAAAAGTCCAACTTCGAGGTAGAAAGTGAGCTTTATTTTGAAGAATCAATAATTGAAAATCAGCCAACGGACTTCATGCTTGTTGGTAATGTCGAAAAAAATTGGAATTAGAGTCAAATGGCGTAATTGAAAAGATGCTTGAAATTTACTCTAGTCTGGGGAAAAAAAAGGATGTTAAAATCCGGAAAAAGTTGCAAGTTGGGAGGTTATTATCTCATTCCAAGAATTTTTCAACCTTAAAATTCTATGGTGATATGGGATTGAGCCATGTGAATAGAAGTGCAAAGAAGAAATACAAGATCCATGCATCTTGCAATTTGAAAGTTCAAGAACACAAAATGACATTCCTCAAAAGAAATCCAAGAAATGCAAAATGAAAAAACTAAAGTTTGGCTTGATCATCTACTTACCCCCCTCCCCCCCCCCCCCCCGGTCTCTCGTGGTCAAAAACATGATTCCAAGTTGGGTGCCCAATTCATATCATTAGGTATAATCTCTCTCTTGCTTCTCTTCTTTTTCTTCTTCTTCTTCTTCTCTAAGTTTCCATGGATGTTTTCCCACAGTCCCTTTTTCCCTGCTCAATAATTGTTTGTGTTAGGGTGAGAAAAATTGGTTGAGTGTAGTTGTGTGTGCTTAGTGCTGTTTAATAAAACAAATGGGGAAATCTGAGTGCCTAATATGTTCAAAGAAGCATAACTTCTCTTTGCTTTTTAAGTGTTCGATAATTTGACCGAGAGAATTTTGGTTGTTATGTTCCTTAAAATCTGGTTTAATCAAGTCACTTAATCATGTATTGCACTAATTTAGCAGTCTTGAGTATAAATTTTGTGCTAAAAACATGATTCGAATTGAATAGAATTGGAAGTTTCTGAGCCCTTGTAAATCTGGTGAAAATTGCTTCTGCGAAGAAAAGCCCGCAAATGTAGGCTCGCACCTGTGTTGACTATTCCGCAGGTGCAAAATTGGCTGAGATTTGAAAAACCCGCAGAAGTGGAGCTTCCTTTCGCAGAAGCAGAGTCGCACCTGCGATGATTTTTCGCAGGTGCAAAATCAGTTGATCAGTGAAAAATCATAGAAGAGGAAGTTTTCTGTAGAAGCAGAACCGCACCTGCGTTTATTTTTCTATAGGTGTGATGACTGAGCAAAAATTAAATTCTAGTAGCTTTGCATCTGTGGCTTGCTAGGCCTCTTTGGCTCGATTCTTTGGCCTAATTGATGTGTTTTGAATTGATTAACATAACTCTTATGCCCGACTAACTTGGTTTTGATTTTTTAGGTACTTTGAGCTTCAAAAATGGACCCAGCGACAAATAAAAATTAAGGAAGAAGTTGTGGAGGAGCAATTCGACATTGATCGCTTCATGTTTGCTGATTGTCATCGCTGATACTATGACAACCTTCTTGCAAAGAAGGTCCTGCTTGAAAAGGGGATCTCCGAGGGTAAATTGGCCAAGCTACTTCTAGATTTTTATGGCCGTCTACAAACCACCGGTTGGACTTGTTTCATGCCTACACCGTCTTATTCCAATAAGGAATGGGTTCGCGAGTTTTACGCAAAACCTAAGCGTACAAATTTCAATGATCCACAAACTATCATAAGGGGAAAAATAATAAGATTTGGACTTGAGCAGATCAATTATGTTTTTGGGCTTTCGTACCATGCACTTGAGCTGGTACGAGAAAAAGATACATGCTCAAACGGAGAGTGGCTAGCATCTAAACTTTATCCCTCAGATAGGAGAGCAAAGTGGTCCAGCAAGAGGAAGGGTTTAAAATCTATTGACTTCGTAGCTGAGGCCAAGATGTGGATTTACATCATCTGTAACAGAGTCTCACATTGTGGCAATGTCTCTAATGTTTCATATGTTAGGGCCTTGATGATCTCATTCATACTTGATAGTATTCATGTGAATGTCGGTTATTATATCATTCAGTAGTTGAAATAGTACTTGCTACAAGACAGTCCAGGCTTGATGTTCCCTTCATTGATCACAGAGTTGTGCCGGTGGGCAGATGTTGATATACGTAGCACTGATCGTTGGTTACCGGCAGACAAACCCTTTCATCCGTTGAGAGTGACAGATGAGGGTAATGCACTGAAAAGTAAGAAAAGGAAGATAACCATGGTTGCCGGACCAGAGTCCTCACAGGAAGCACTTCCAAGGAACCATTTGGGATGCTGAATTCCCAGGTTGTCTCCATTCGTGACTTAGTGTCACACCTCCCAAGTGTACCCTCGCACTCCCAGTCTATGCATGAGTAATGTACTAAAGAAGAGATGAAGACATACCTGAGAGGCCCAGAAAAAATAGGCAGAGTCTCATGAAAAGCTAGCAAATTATGTTAAGAGGCTCGAGGAAGCATATGTCAATATGGCCAAGGCTCATGTTGATCTCCAGGTAGACTTTCAGAAGGAGAGAGAAAAAAAAAACAAGAAGAAGGGCAAGTTCATGGTAAAGATGTGAAGAGTCATCAAGGCCATCTTCAATTGAGGTTAGCCAAACAAGAAGATACTGGTCGAGGACAAGGATGACAATGAGAAGTATTCTTTCTTGTCAGAGGATGCTGATGCTGATGATACCGGTGATAATGAAGTCGAGAGCTCTACACATCAGTGATGAGCCTCTTTCCGCAGTCTGCTAGTCTAATGTAGACCTCAGGTAGACCATCAAACTACTCTTATTTTATTCTCATATTGTGCAGTGAGGACAGTACAGTGTTTTTAGTTGGGGTGGCTTTAGGGAGTATACTTTATTTGTACATTAATGCTTGACTTGTGCCCTTGCTGGGCTTATATTTTTGTATGGATATTGTGTGCCCTTGCCATGCTTGTTTTACTATTGTTTATCATGTGCCTTTGCTAAGTGTAGTTTGTGATTGGTGGTGTATTTGCGCATTAGTCGCTTTTGTTTTTCTATTTTATTTTTATTTATTTAGTTATTTTCTATAGTAGTTTTTAGTTTATGTTATTTTATTAGTCGATTTTGTTATTTTATTTTTTTTAGTAGTTTTTAGTTTAGGTTATTTGAAGTAGTTTTTAGTTTATATTATTTTTATATCTTTAGCAGTAATATAATTTTCAATAAATTTTCTTGGGTTTTCTTTACGCTATGGTTCTTTCCCGAGGAATAGTGTTGTCTTGAACCGGGTGACTTTTTTCTATGATGGATGGCGTGATATAACTTTCTTAAAGAAATAAGTCTTGTTTAGGTATGTGGAGACTTTTGGATTGTTTGGTACTAATAAAATAAGTCTTTTATATGTGAGTTGTGAATTAAGAATACCCCTCCGAAAATTGATTGTAAATTGAAAAAGTAAGTTGCATGGGGGAGAATAATTTTTGTGATAACATTTTGGCTCATTTTGTGACTCCTTGCCCACTAGTTGGCATGATATTGCTCCAAGTGTTCTTATTAACAAGTGAAATGGATCCATCTTGATTAGTTCATGTGCCATGTGTGTTCTAGAACTTGCCAGGCTAGTCTTTCAATACAACAACAACATACCCAGTATTATATCACTCGGTTGGTCTTTCAATGCTAATCTTAATTATGTTTGGTTGGAGGGATGACCTTAGGCATTCTTGTGATCTTTGAAAAAGCTTATATAGCCTTCCAAGCCTACCATTTCATAAAACTTTTCACTAGTTAACCCCATTTGAACCTTTAACCCTTTATTTGGCTACTATATTACAAACCTTTACCCGTTTGTGAAATAATTCTCTCTCTTGAACTCCTCCCTCCTTGAATGTTAAAAATGAGGCTAAACTTCTAAGTTGGGGGTGTTGGTGAAATGGTGAAGATGTTCATTGTCTGTGGAAGCAAATACCTCAAAGGTGTGCTTTATGAGATACTCAAGCTCCAAAAGAAAGCAAGAGAAGATATATGTATATAAAAAAGAAAAAAGAAAAACAAGGGTGTCTTAAGGAAATTAGAGAGGAAATTTAAGGTGGTTCTATGGTGGTAACTAGAGGTCAATAAGGGCTATGTGCTTTGAAAAGAAGCAAAGTGCAAAATGAAAGACAATGCGAGTAGTGTTTAAGGAGGGTGTAGTCACTTTTATCTGAAATGCTTGTCCTACCCTTTTCCTAAACGTACATTACAAGCTTAAAAAGTCCTTATGTGATATCCAACCAAATGTTCTTGAATTGGCGCCAAATTAAAACAAGGGCAAGATTATGGAATGATATTTGTTACACTTGAACTTCTTTGTTGAGAGTGGGTGTCTTTGTGCATTTGTCTCTTGTGTTGTTGCTGTAAATATTGTGATTTTGGGACTTGCTTTCTTGTGAGAGCACATGGATTATGACGGATCAGTGATATTGATAACTTCCAAACTGAGTCAATTGAGAATATGTAGTATACTAGTGCTTTTGAGTCACTTCTTGAGGCTTGGTTGTTGTCATTTAATTATTTTGAAATTGTATTGCATTCTTGAGATTTAGTTTTAAATGAGGGAGTTACTTGTATTGAAGTGCACATGCTTGAGCCTAACTATCTGCACCAACCAAACCATAAGTGTTGTGCTTATTTGGAGAATGTGATTTGGGAATGATAGAGATTCTAATTGTGCTTTAAATGGTATAGCCTCATTGAGTTTTCGTGTTGATTTGGTTGAGGACAAGCAAAACATTTAAGTTGGGGGTGTTGATGAGTGGTGATTTTATCACTTATGTTGGTCCTGTTTGCTTTAGTTTTTGTATCTGTTAATTATAATATTAAGTTGTTTATGGTGTGTATTGCTAGATTTTTAGGTAAGTGATGCCATGAAGAGAGTTGAGATCAAATGAAGTGGAATTGAGCAAATAGAGCTGAAGAAGTGAAAATAATTCCAGTAAAATTGCATCTGCGCAGAGTGGTCTGCATCTACGGGAAAAGGTCTGCATCTGCGGAAGAAGAGTTGTGAGGCAGAAATTGCATCTGCGAACGATGAACAGCATCTGCGGTCGCACTTTTGTGTTGGAAATTCGCATAAGCGTACGTGCTTCTACAGCTACATGTCTGCTTCTGTGGAATAGATGGTTTTCCACAAGGCTCGCATTTGTGAGTAAAATTTCGCATCTGCAGATCCACACCTACGATGATCCTTCCACAGGTACGGTCAACGAGCTTCAGACCTGGGCAGATTTGCCAATTCATATTTTCTCTATCCCAAACCCACAAATACACGACCTAGCTTATTGAAAATATATCTTTGGCTAATGTTTGGTCTTCTTGACTAGAGAACACAAGTCTTGGAGCTAGGGTTCTTGCACACACACTTGGGTCTTGAAGATTTGAAGTTTTGGTTGAGATTTTCTTACCCATTTTTACTCATTTTTTCATTACCTTGCTTTGTATTGAATATCTAAGTATGGTGTACTTATTCCAATATTTAAATCATTATTATGGGAATACTCATATTTAAAGTTTGGATTAAATATCTTGTTGTGCTTATGTATTGAATAATTTTCATTAAATATTGAAGTGAGTTACTGTTTCTTTGACTAATGTTTGGTCTAGAGCTCGCCCATTAACTTCAGATTAATCTTGGAAAAGGTAATTTGGGTATGGGAAAGATTAATTAATGAGAACTTGAGGTATTAACACTCATTTTATAAATTCTACTTAGGGATAGGATTGAACTTCTTGTAGCCAAATCGGGTAAACTTAATCCTTATGTATCTAAAGTGATAACGAGCCTTTTTTCTTGTACAAATGTGATGACCCAAAATGTCATCTTTAAATTTAATAATTACTTCTGTATTTTAAGACCTCAAAAAGCACTATTTATTATTTCTCGACTTGCGTGCACAGTCCGTACAATTTTCCGGAATATTTTCGTGTGAAAAATGGATTAAAATGTGAAATAGAGCTTTAAAACTCCTTTGGTCAATATTTTGAGCAAACGGACTCTGATCAGTATTTTGATAGTTCCGGTAAGTTCGTATCGTGATTTGAGACTTGGGCGTATGCCCGGAATCGAATTCCGAGGTCCCTAGCCCGAGATATAGAATTTTGATTAAAAAAAAAGATTGAAAGCTTGATGATTTTAAGAATTGACCGATGCTTGGTCTTATTGACACCGGGTCCATATTTTGATTTCGAAGCCCGGTATAGGTCCAATATAATATTTATGACTTGTTTGCCGAATTTGGCGAGAAACGAAGTTGATTTGACGTGATTTGGACGTCCGGTTGTGAAAATATAAGTTTTAAAGGTTTCTTGAAAATTTCATTCGATTTGGTGTTCAATTCGTAGTTCTAGGTGTTATTTTGGCGATTTGATCACGCGAGCAAGTTCGTATGATGTTTTAGGACTTGTGTGCATGTTTGGTTTGGAGACCCGAGGGCTCGGGTGAGTTTCGGATAGGCTACGGGTGTTTGAAACTTTGGAAAAAATCTGGTATTTCCAGTTCTGGTTTCCTTAATCACAATCGCGTGGATTCATCCGCGATCGCGAAGGCTTGTTGAACACTGATGGAAATTTGTACTACGCGATCGCATAGTATTGAACGTGATCGCACAGTTGTAGAAACTAAGGCATCGCGAACACGTGGGCAATACCACGTTTGCATAGAAGGAATGAGGCAGAAGCTAAAGCACAAAATTGTGCTATGCGATCGCACAAGGTGGTCCGCGATCGCGGAAGGCTGAGAAGTTGTGCTTCGCGTTCGCATAAGCCCCTCCGCGTTCGCATAGAGCAAAAAGCTGGGCAGCCAAAAATGTGCTTCGCGATCGCGAAGCATTGTACACGATCGCATAAGGTAAAAATTCGAGAAAATAGAACTTACGTTATTGGAAAACGAGATTCGTCCCATTTTCAACCATTTTTCATTTTTGAGCTCGGGTAAGGCGATTCCTGGGTGATTTTTGCGGGAAAATATTGGGGTAAGTATTCCTTATCCTATATTGATTATATTTCATAATTCCATACTCATTTACATCATGAATCCATAAATTTATGGAGGAAAAATAGGATTTTTATAAACTCTTCCAAAAATGAAATTTTAAGATGTGAAGGTCCATTTGACATCGTAATTGGATAATTTTTATATGGTTGAACTCGTAGCGGAATGGGTGTTCGGATTTCGTGAGTTTTTTCGGGATTTGAGACGTGGGTCCCACTGTCAAATATTTAAATGAATTTCAGATTTTTATCCGAACAATTAGTAAATTCATATGGAATTAATTCCCGTGATTCGTATTGAGTATATCGAATTATTTGTGAATAGATTTGACGCTTTTGGAGACAAATTCAAAAGGAAAGGTTGTGGTCGAATAATTTATTGGAATTTGCAAAGTGAGGTAAGTGCCGTGGTTAACCTTGACTTGAGGGAATAGAACCCTTAAACTATTTGTTATGTGAAATGCATGTGAACGACGTATAGGCAAGGTGACGAGTGTCTATACGTCGTCAAATTAATTATTTGCATAATTATTTGAAAAATCATAAATCGTTTTAAATCATGAATTAATTGTTATAATAATTGTTTCTCTCATATTCTTTGTCAAATATTAATTCTTGAATGCCTGCAATAATTGTTACATGATAATTGATTTATGTGTCTTAATTATTATTTGATATTTAGTATATTAAATATTAAACTGCCTATTTTCTCCACGATCTTCACAATTAATTGTTAATTGCCATTGTTTGTTCATAAATAAATTATATTTATTGTGTACCTTGATGCTTAATAGTTTCTCATTGGACGTGGTATTTATTGGAGAACTTTTTATTATATTTATGAGTTGTTTAAAGTTATATTGGGGGAACGGGTTGCACGCCACAATGAAAATGAAAGTAAATATATATATAATGGGGGATCGGACTGCACGCCGCAATAGACTTATTAAAAAGTCCATATTAGGCGATCGGATTGCACGCCGCAATAGACTTATTAAAAGTCCATATTGGGGATCTGATTGCACGCCGCAACAGACTTATCTAAAAGTCTATATATATACTTGATTAAAATAAATATATTGGATGATTGAAAATGAATATATTGTAGGAGCGATTTGCACGCTGCAATGGAAATTGGTTGAAATAATAACTGGTTATGACTACTGAGTTGGCTTCAACTATTATAAATGAGTTACTTGATTTATTTCTATTATTTGTTGTTGTTACTAATATTGCGTATAGGTTAATGTAAGTGACCCGCCTTAGCCTCGTCACTACTTCGTCGAGGTTAGGCTCAGCACTTACCCGCACATGGGGTCGGTTGTACTAATACTACACTCTGCACTTCTTGTGCAGATTTCGGAGTTGGTCCCAGCGTCTATATTTATGGATTATTTGCTACATTTCAGACTTTACTTTCGCATTTGTTTCTTTGTTATTAATAAATTTAAAAATTATTTTAAAATGGATTATATTATTCTAACGTTGGCTTGCCTAGCAAGTGAAATGTTAGGCGACATCACTGTCCCGAGGGTGGGAATTTCGGGTCGTGACAGTTGGTACTAGAGCGCTAGGTTACATAGGTCTCATGAGTCATGAGCAAGCTTAGTAGAGTCTGAAGGATCGGTACGAAGATGTCTGTACTTATTTCTCAGAGGCTATGGAGTTTATGAACAATATCATTTCTTTCTTATTCTATTGTGCAAATTTATTCTATCATCGATGATTGAACCATTCTACTCTTATTATCTCACATATGATGAGAACATGTAATACATCTACCGATGGACAAGGACCAGAGCCCCCGGTGGCAACTATGGCCAGGGGTAGAGGTCGAGGTCGAGGCCGAGGTCGTGCTAGAGGTCGAGGTCGAGGCCGAGGTCGTGCTAGAGGCCGAGGCAGAGGTAGAGCTCAGTTTAAAGCTCGAGCAACTGCACCTATTGTAGAACCTCAGGTGGATCTTCAGGAGGAGGTTCCATTTCAGAATGTACCGGTTGGACCAGTTCAGGTCCCGGAAGGATTCATAGCCACTCCAGTACTTCAGGATGCTCTAGTCTGTTTGGTAAGTCTTATCGAGGGCGTGGCCTAGAATGGTACATTTCCAGTGGCACCATCCGTCTCATAGGCTAGGGGGAGGGGCACAAACTCCCACTACTCCCGCTCCGAAGCAGATGGCTCCCCACAATCAGGCTCCAGCAGCCCCGCAAATTGGGGTAGTTCAGCCAGTTGTTACGGCACAGACCGGTGATAGGCCTGCCATGTCTTTTGAGGACTTATTGAGACTGGATAAGTTTACTAAGCTCTTTCCAGTTCACTTTAGTGGTACACCTCCTGAGGACCCACAGGATTATCTTGACCGATGCCATGAGGTGATGTGGAACATGGGTATAGTTGAGACCAATGGGGTTGATTTTGTTGTATTTCAGATGACGGGTTCCGCCAAGAGGTGGTGGAGATATTATACATTCACCAGACCAGTTAGATCGCCTGCACTTACCTGGGAGCAGTTCTCTCAGCTATTTATGGAGAAGTTCCTTCCTATCACACTAAGAGAGGATTACTGCAAGCAATTTGAGCATCTACAGCAGGGCAGTATGACTGTTACTCAGTATGAGTCCCGTTTTGTGGATTTGGCCCGTCATGCTCTCCTTTTAATACCTACTGAGGGAGAGAGAGTGAGGAGGTTTATTGAGGGACTCACTCACCCTATCAGGCTTTAGATGGCCAAGGAGACCGGAAGTGACATTTTGTTTCAGGCGGCTGATAATATCGCGAGGAGGATCAAGATGGTTCTTGCATAGGATAGAGGGCAGAGGTCTGATAAGAGGCCTCGTCAGTTCGGTGGTTTCAGTGGTGCCTCGTCTGGAGGTAGGGGTAATTTTGGTAGGGGTCATCCTCCCAGACTGTTTCATTCAGCACTTTAGGCATATCACGATGCTTCAGGGAGTCATAGTCCTATTATGCCTTACTCTGGGTAGGCAGCATTTAGTGCACATTCAGCTCCTATCAGTGCACCACCACTCCAGAGTTACTACAGCAGTTATCTGGCCCATTTGGGTCAGCTTCAGTTTCAGCAGCCACGACATCAGGATGGGTGTTATAAGTGTGGGAACATTGGTCACATCAAGAGGTATTGCCCTAGGTTGGCGAGTAACAGATCTCGGTAGGATTCTCGTGCCATCATATCGGCACCGGTTGCTTCACCGCTTGCTCAGCCAGCTAGAGGTAGGGGTCATGCAGCTAGAGGTGGAGGTCATGCCATTAGAGGTGGATTTTAGGCCATTAGAGGTGGAGGTCAGACCGTTAGAGGTGAAGGTCAGCCAGTTAGAGGCCGTCCCAGGGACGCAGTTCAGAGTGGTAGGGCTCAGCCCCGATCTTATGCTTTTTCAGCTAGGCCTGAGGCCGAGTCATCTGATGCTGTGATCACAGGTATTATTCCAGTTTTCCATAGATATGCTTCAGTTCTATTTGATCCAGGATCTACTTATTCCTATGTGTCCTCCTATTGTGCTTCATATTTGGTTGTGCCTTGTGATTCTCTGAGTGCTTCTGTGTGTGTATCTACACCGGTGTGAGACTCTGTTATAGTAGATCATGTATATCGTTCGTGTGTGGTTACTATTAGTAGTCTTGAGACTAGTATGGATCTTCTACTTCTTGATATGGTAGATTTTGATGTCATCTTGGGTATGGATTGGTTATCCCCTTATCATGCTATATTGGATTGTCATGCCAAGATAGTGACCCTAGCCATGCTGGGGTTACCTCGGTTAGAGTGGAAAGGAACTCCTGGTCATTCTGCCAGTAGGGTTATTTCTTATATGAAAGCTCGGTGTATGATAGAAAAAGGGTGTCTAGCCTAATTAGCTTATATTCGCGATCCCAGTGTGAATGTTCCTTCGATGGACTTAGTACCAGTTGTTCATGAATTTCCAGAAGTATTTCCTATAAATTTTTCGGAGATGCCACCCGACAGAGATATTGACTTCTGTATTGATTTGGCTCCGGGCACTCATCCTATTTCTATTCCACCATACCGTATGGCCCCGCCAGAGTTGAAGGAATTGAAGGAGAAGTTACAAGACTTGCTTGATCAGAGATGTATTAGACCCTGTATCTCGCCCTAGGGTGCACCAGTATTATTTGTAAAGAAGAAAGATGGCTCTATGTGGATGTGTATAGATTATCGGCAGTTAAACAAGGCCATGATCAAAAACAAATATCTGTTGCCAAGAATTGATGACTTATTTGATCAGTTTCAGGGTGCCATGGTATTTTCGAAGATTGATTTGAGGTATGGTTACCATCAGTTGAAGATTAGGGCATCTGATATCGCTAAGACAGTTTTTTGGACTCGATATGGGCATTACGAATTCCTAATGATGTCATTTGGGTTGACAAATTCCCCAGCAGCATTTATGGATTTGATGAATCGGGTATTCAAGCCCTATTTGGATTCTTTTGTGGTTGTATTCATTGATGATATCTTGATTTACTCCAGCAGTCGAGAGGAGTATGAGCAGCATCTTCGGAGTGTGCTTCAGACTTTGAAGAATAATCAGTTATATGCCAAATTTTCAAAATGTGAGTTTTGGTTAGACTCAGTTGCCTTTTTGGGGCATGTTGTATCCGCAGAAGGCATAAAGGTGGATCCTAAAAATATTGAGGTTGTTCAGAATTGGCCTAGACCTACTTCAGTTACAAAGATCCAGAGTTTCCTAGGTTTAGCAGGTTACTATCGTCGGTTCGTGGAAGGGTTTTCATCTATAGCAAGCCCATTGACCAGACTGACCCAAAAAGGTGTCCCATTCAGATGGTCTGACGAGTGTGAGTTTAGCTTTCAGAAGCTCAAGACCGCTTTGACTACGGTTCCATTGTTGGTATTACCCACAGGTTCAGGATCGTATACGGTATATTATGATGCATCTCACATTGGGCTTGGTGCAGTATTAATGCAAGATGGTAAGGTTATTGCATATGCATCGCGATAGTTGAAAGTTCACGAGAAGAATTATCATGTTCATGACTTAGAGCTAGAAGCCATTGTTCATGCGCTGAAGATTTAGAGGCATTACCTCTACAGTGTCTCGTGTGAGGTATTTACTGATCATCATAGCC